>NW_019214152.1:0-91005 GCF_002532875.2 Varroa jacobsoni | reverse complement strand
CCTTGTGGGTTTGTCATTATTCAGTGTAGGAACCCATTCCTATCTTGAGATTAAGGAGCAGAAATAGACTACTACGTTAATAAAATATGAGAAAAGGCACGAGGAAAAATCTGTAATGTAATAATGCTATTATGGATGCGTTTTGTCGTCGGATTTCTATTTGGTCAGCTAAGCGTGCTTTAAGATACTCGGATCGGTAAAGCCGCCGACTGACCAGGACGTAATAACACACTACAATCATTTGTTCAACTGATGGAATAGTAACATCTCATCTTTTGGGATCATTATTTGGATTACTTTGTAGTTGTCATGGAAACTTGTTTGCCGTCGGCCATATCGGCTTTTTAGGTCACGTGTGCTTCCTTGCCCCTTTTATATCCTTTCTTCTATTTAGTGAAGTAGACTCATATAGTGCCGAATAGATTGCCCCACTCAACACTACGGCTTTATCTGTTTGCCTATCTGTAAATGTATTGATATGTGTCTATAAGCATAAAAAATCGGGCAGTCCGTTAGAGCATCTATCGTCGTTAGATATCCCTTGGCATGATTGTCAAACAGCGAAGGTTTACAGCTCTCTCTTATACAAGTGCCCATATTTACTGACTATAGATATGGTCAAGTGTCCCGACTGGCGACCTAGACTCAGAAACAACATTCTGATACATTTTATTGCCATGTACCAAAATCAAATGTAAACTAGACACCTGTTTTTACACCTTAATTTTTACACAATTTGGCGCTGGTGGCACTTCAGGACAGACGTATCACAAACGACAGGCTTATACGCTGACGTATATTGTACTTTAGAATTGTGCTACGTTTTCTTTATTAAATCAATGAGAGTTAGTAAATGCGCTGAATCAAGTAACGTTTGTGCAAAATCCAGCTTACGGTGACATCGGCATTTAGCATATCAGTGAATGTCTCCTTCGCGTCAGGAGTAATGTGGATTTTAGTGCCATCCTTAATGAGGTCGTTGTCCTTCAGAGTAGGTAGTTCCTTCTCTTTTTCCTTTTCTGATGCCTCGCGGTCTACCGTTGATCCCTGTTATTCATCGTAAAATAGATAATCGTACATTAGAGATAATGTTGTTTACAATATACTAATTTTAGGGTTGCATGGCTAAAATAAATTGAAAGCAGCACATGTGGGCCGAATATTCATAGATGAAACGACGAACGTTATTAGATATCCACAAATAACGTGATATGTAATACAACCATATCCGCTACAAGTTTCCTTAAAAGCTATATATAAGGAACGCGCAATGAGTGTTTGGAACAAGATTAGAGAGATTCATTCTTTTGTATAGACGCCATTCTAAACTATCATCAAACAAAATTGATCAATGAAAATTATGTTATTCAGTAGAAGCAGCTGAATTCCGTTTTAGCTCTTGATCCGTTCCACATATATTGAGCCCTAAGTTAGTCAAACGCAAACAGTTAAACTTGTTTTCCATTCACAGTATTCTCCAAGTAAAAATAAGTTATGCTAGTGCGGTTCTAAAAAAAAAACATTTGACTAGATACTAGAAATTGATCGAATATTTAAAAACTATTGCCAGGGGCCTTCGATTTTTGTGATAAGCTGGCACGGGTGTCTAATCAACTATCGAGCACCCTTTAATATGACGCCATTTAGCAAGCAGTGACGTTTGTTTACATACCATGCATGCATCTATGTCAGTGCCTGAATATGGACCGTCTACCGCTAAAACTTATGGTTTTGATTTCAAAACTTGAAATATCCTATATCGAATAAGCACAGTATCAATACGGCTATTCTAAATGTGTCGCTAAAAAAACTTATGGGATTATTCATTGGGGTTATCCTAGATAGCCCTATATAAAACTTACCCATTTTTCCACCGGTACATAAAATAGATTCAGTTTTCAAACTTGCTTACAAAGAATGTAGATAACTTAAGACGAAGTGAATAGCTCTAGCGCGGAAAAAAAACTGATAGAAAGTCAGAAGCATAAATCAAAAAGGTAACACACGGTAGCTTTCATTAAAGATTACAATTTATTGGAGAGATTTATTTATAAGAGATTTGGAATAAGCATTCGTTAAAAATATCTTTTTTATCCCATCGAAATTCAATATGTCAAGATCTCGTGGACTACTTTTTTTCTTTACGTCCTTCACTCACACGTTTTTCTCATACTCGACAAACGACAAACGAGACGCTTTTAGAAGAGACGACGTTTTTATAGTGAATATCCTCAAATTCATTGTTCGCTGTTCAGGGCTCATCTAGCTCACACTAAATTGAGGGTTACCGGTATGGAAGAACTATGCTATTAAAACAAAAATAATTAGAACAATTATCAAAGCCCATCTCTGAAAAGAAATCCATTTCATAAGCTTTTTACTGGGTAACATATACTTATAGATGCCGTTAACGTCTTTAACGGTCCCAGCTGTAACTTTACGGAGAACTTAATTTCAGTGTAATTAGAATGAACTTTTGCCGATGCCTTGATTGCTCATATATAAAAAGACACTACCCCAAGTTTGATCTGTTCATACTTATAATTGACATTTGGTTTTGATTCGTAGACTAGTCGTAGCTTCTTAACAGCTGCAATCAGACCGTGCACACCTCCTTCTCGAGATGTCAACTACAACGGGTGCCTGAGTTTTGAGTGAAATTTTTTCCTAGCCTTTACAAGGGAATCAGCTGCTTATGTTTTAGGTATCACAGAGCTATTCACGACAGTGATAACAATGTTAAAAGAGAGAGACATGTTAACGAGAAGACAGCAAGCGTTTGTTAGTGAAGTCTTCAAAGAATCTCACACAGGCGAGCATACAAACGTTGATTACTGTTTAACTAATAGTGTTTGTACCTGGCAAAAGAAAATTGGTTTGAGAAACCGGATTCTACCGTGCTTGTTTTTACAGAAGCCCTGCAACGTAATCATAATGATAATTAAAGGAATTGTTAAACAGACAAAATAAGAACGTACTTAAATTGGCTACGTCTCCTTGTTTTTGCTATAGGATAGCTCATTGCGAGATTTACGTTAGATAAAGGCTTAAGGATAGCATCCCTGCTTGATATAGTGACAGAATCATCGGTGCAGTGGTGTGAATTTACTGAGAAAACGAAAGGAAACACAGATTTAAGCAGCAGGTCATTTAGTAAATATTCAAAGTTCCCAGTAAGTAAATTTTACCTGCATTTTCTTACGACAAAAATGAGCATGCTGTTCGTCACTGTTCGTACACCGTGCCTCAAAAGGCTCTGTGTCGAAATATCTAATATGACTCAATAGTGACTTTGAAAGAAATTTTTTCCTTGTCCCTTAACAACAGATACAGAGAAAAACGTTGACGGAAAGGTATTAATACAAGTAAAGATCTGAAGGAGTATGCGGAGATTTACTAGCTGTAGGAACATCATTTTAACAATAATTTAATATATACATACATATATATTAGCTGTTAAAAGCGTGTCTGGCGGATTTTGAAATTAAATTCCTTTTGGCGTAATTGAGCTAGATGATTGTTTAATGTGCGTTAGAGGTGCTCTTTTTTATACCAGCTCCAGCACTCCGACAGCTTCTACATTCGCGCGACCATATATAATTACTCTATCTACAGCTTCTTGAGGTAAATCTAGAGTGGGATATGTACGCCTACCGATTGCCCTTTGTAGTGCAAGAAAGGCTCCATAATCACATAGCCTTACATTGAAGAATAAGCAAATTCAGGCCATCCCTAAATATTCTCTTCTTTAATCAATGAAGTAATTGAGGCATGAGGCTGGATGTTTTTTACTGTCGTGCCAACCGTCTAGAGGCTCTTGAAAAACTCGACATCAAGCCGCGTTGATTATTTCATTTTCGGCTGGTACCTTACGGTAAGAGATGCTTTTGATATCCAATGCAAGCTCTACGATCACTCTACATTCGATCCTACGCGACAATCTCTTTTCAGGATGACGCTATCACTTGCCTGGTCCATCTTTGGCTACATGCCTCGATTATATATATTTAAGCTTCTACAAATCGCACGTGGAAGACGCCACACATTTTTATGGAATCGATTCACGATAGCCCCATTTTTTACTAATTTTTTGCAGTTTCACTACTTAAGCTACGATTCGGCCCCAACATCTGGTCATCTTCTCACGTCTTCAACACCTTAATCTTTACTATTGAAACGTTCTCATCATTCAACTCTGCGCTTTCGTTTAACGCCTACTTGTCTAATGCTTTCAGCAATTTTTGATGAATTTCCGCAGCGTTGTGGCCTCTGAAGGATAAAAACTAGGTCATTGAGCATCGATTTTTGAAACTAAAGGATGTTCTTCCTTCTAAACCCATTTATCCTAGAGTAAACTCAACCGGGTTTCGCTCATAGGTTTCCAGAAAACTGGAGTATCTACCAGTCAGATTTCTTCTGCTGCAAAAGCTTTTTAATTTACTTTAAAGTTTCAGCCAGACTCGCTTATAACAGGTTGTGTATATATATATATACATACATATAATGTGTATGTCTGTTTTATAGTGGGTAATAACCTATACATATTTTTGCCATATCAATAGGCAGATATTAGACTGACATAGTCGGTATCATTTAAGCGGCTTCTAAGATACTGCCTGCACCCAGCAAAACTGACCTTGAGATCGTATTTGACGTGCACCGGAAGATACGAGGAGAAGATGTTCCTTGTGACGACCAGATACGTTTCCTGGCCTTCGACAGTCAGCCGATACATGCCGATATATTGCGGCAATAGAGTTTTGCCATGTCGCTCCACGACGTACTGCATTGACAAATTCCGATTCGTCCAAAAATAATATAACATAAGGTAGTACAATTGTTAAACGATACGATTCGGCCGGCCTGGTCTCATCGGTCATAAAAAATGTGAGTTAACGATATGAGGTTCTTCTATATATATATATATATATATATATATACAACCGATATTCATAAGTTTAAAACAAAAAAAAACGTTATTTTATAGCATTTGTTTGTTTTCTACGTTAGTGTGCGAGATAAAGTTGATGTCAAATGCCGCTCTCGTTCTATCTTGAGCAGCTGTGTTGGCATGATTAATCAAAATACAAACCGGATGGTAGTGTTTGAGTAGAACATGCATCTGTTCCACTTCTTCAGTTTGTAATGTTTTTATGATGAACCGCCGGTCGTACGATAGGTAGAACTTCGCCCCACTTTTACCTGGGGAATCGATTGCCACCGCTTGCGCTTTCGTTAATGAGTTCTGAAATGAGACATATAGGCATTTATGTATATCATATATATATTTAAGAAAAGGTTTTTTCTTAAATGAATCACTTTACTCTTTAGTATAACATAAAGTGGGCGAACAATGCGTAAATTAAAATTAGGTGCGATTTTATAATGTTTTTCCCTGCGGTCAAAGTGTCATTTAGCAAAAATTACCTTTGTGGCTTAAATAATAGGATGATTTTGTCCGGCCACCCCCTTTTTCTCATGCGAGATATGAAACTATCGCTTTGCGCAGATGCCATAGCTATTATCATTATGGTTCACATTTTAGTGAAACCTCAAATGACCACTTAGTCTTACACACAAGCCAAATTTCACCAGCTAAACACCCCTTCAGCCGTCACAAGGAAAAAAATGCACCTATGGAAAAATAACGGAAAAACGTGGGTTTCCTTTCATAACAACTTTTTCACACACAAAGGACTTTAATTTGAAGTTCAACTAACGTGGCCTTAAGAAAGCAAGGCCTAAGGATTTATGCTAACCTTATTGGGTCTGATTAAATTTAGAGCATCTTCTGCACTACCGACTACAAATGTATTCGAACGCCAACTCTAACAAAATTGGCGTTAAAAAAAGGAAGATTATACATCATTTAAATCATTTATTTTAGTTATGGTATGTAGCATCTGCCGCCATCTGCAATTATCTGTTATCTTTATTCAAAAGAACACGATTTTTCATGGTATTTAGATTTAGTATCTATTACAGCTCCTATCACGGCCCAATAAAAAAAGTGTTGAACATCGCTCATCCAGAAAGAACTTAAGAAGTATGTTTGCATTACAGAAATACCTTTAACGGTGTTTATTCCGATTCCTCTTCAAAATTATTAAGTAAAGATGCGAAAAATATACGTATGAGACTTCTATGCAATTTCTTCTATAGATCCAAAACGACTTCACGGCATAGATAAGCGATCTACTAAACCTCCACACCATAACGATCATTCTACTTGATCCTAGAGACAACTATATTAACTTACACAGCCAATAAATTTCAAAAGTGGCATTGGTACAACTTCGAAGACTTTTTCAATAAAGATTAAGTTTTAGTTAGTTGAACGAAAAGTTCAATTTATATTAAATACTTGTTTCGATCATGACGAAACGTACAAGATGGAAAAATTCAACCGAATTCGATCGAAATCAGCAGTCCTGATTACAAACGTTGTTCCATATTTCTTGTGCTGTGACAAATGCCAGCGCTCTAACATTGCACCCTTCATACTTGCACACATGCCAAATAAAATAGGATGTTGCCGTTCCGGTTGTTTCAAAGGAGTCTTTTTAGGTCTCCTGTCAGTAACCGGCCGCCAAATTACCTTATTCTGTTAGACAGCTGCTGTACATGTTGTTTGCAAATTTGTTGTCCTTATTAGCAAATATTGCCCCTTTTGTTTACCCAACGACAATTACCTCAGTAGAATCTTTGCTTTACAATTGGTTCGTTTCACCTTCAGCTTAACGAGCTTTAGCACAGACATCGTGCTCAGTATCGCTCCGCCTACGCCATATTATTGACTTGTATTTAAAGACGCTGATTTTTCTCATAAACTATCATATAAATTGAGTGATACGTAATTTCTGTGGCTATTATCTAGGTGACTGTTGGTAGTTCTAAAAGATTAAAAAAATAATATTCTTTTTTAACACAGCTTTCGTCTCTTTCGACCAGAGGCTTCGAGGTACAAACCGCCGCGTCAGAATGACTCAGAAATATTTCCAATTTTGAGTGGCATAAGTTTTCGATACCATCACAAGCTATTGAAGAACAAGCCGAGTTTCGGAGGGAAAAACTGGAAAAAGGATTTTTTAACTTCTAGGCCCATTTTAATGAGAAAAAAATACTTCCTAATTAATTAAAAAACAAACCGAACACTGCGTCTGGGATATCAGGGCACCTGATGGTCAGGCAGGTTAAAGCAATAGCACTAATTAGCTGAATCTTACCAGATATTCTCGATCGTGAATGCCAAATCTCTCACGAAGGTTCCTGAATACCAAAGGGCAATATTCCTTCACTTTGAAGTGCGATGGCATGTTTTCCCTAAAAGTCAATACAGTTAAGAAAGTTAGTTTTGAACAGCGAAGAGTCTAACGAAAATGCCTAAAATGAATATAGCAGACGGCATAGCACTTCTGAACAGTAAAATTAACATAAGAATTGCTTTGAGTTTCGCTGTAGGAAACACACATACATGTACACGCTACATACATAAGAACTAAACAATTAACAGCACGCAGCGTCGATTTCTAACAAGTTAAATATGCCTTTGCGCATCACTGTGCTCGTTGCCGTAATGGAGGGAGAATCTGATTTTCTGTGCCCCTCTGGCTTCGCCCTGTGGATAGACGGAACACTCTTCCGCTTCTCAGTCACGCTCTTGTTCCTTCTAATTCTTCGTATTTTCTTCCTATTTCTATTAGAAGCTTGTCGACAGCTCTATGATTCACGATCTTTTTGTCAGGCTATAACAATCCCACGGCTTTCAGTTTCAGTGCCTTTTCAATCCTAAATGACTATAGCATCCTTCTTTTTACCTTGGGCACTTAATTGGAGTGGCCCCATTTTTAATTGTACAAAGCAAGTATTTTAAACCCAACTACGATGATGGACTTCATCAATATAGAACTTATTATCGCGTTCATAGGATAAATTGCATCAAGTTATAACACTTTAGTATATTTTTTAGTAAAGCTTAGTTGATGCCAAACTGAAATATGCTCTACATACTTTGGCCGAGATAGGGTAAAATTTCAAAGCATATTCTTTATAAATTCTAATAATACTACGAATCTATTTAGGTAGGGAAAACCATACGACAGAAATAGTTTGACGCGACTTTCCACTGGTGACTGACGTATTGCGTTAGGTAAATACAGAAACTAGAGGACGTAGAAATACCCTCTGTAATGGCTAGAGGAAATATGGGCATTGCCAAAGCAAAGTCACCTCTGGCAATATAAGCAATTTACCGGTTTTTCGATACGCACGATCTTTTGATAAAATGCACTTCAAGCCGACCTCGATTACTATGAAAATGTTTATTATTGCTGGGTATGTAGTATTGTAATACTTTAGCAGGATCATTTAACGTATAATAAATCCTATTCGGTAAAAAAGAACTGAATATGTGGTTTAATACGAAGATGGTATTGTTTAAATTATATCCACCGGATTCCTAGAACGGTTTTCGAACTCAGACGAAAAAATATGTTCTCACTTTTTAAAATGTCCTCGATCATTTTAAGCTTTTTTTTCTGTTAATTTTGTCTCAAGTTTTTGGAAGAGGGAGAATCATGCAGAGAGCTATTTCTGCTCAGTACAAAGTTGTAACAACTTTCAACTTCTGCTACATCCACTTCCACTACTAGAAACGCGATACGAATACCAACACACAAGTTGATGCATTATGGCAGGCTTCGTTTCTTAAGTTCCATTTTGACGGGGAGTATTATGTAAGCTTCCCAAAAGGTTTTGGTTATACTATTTGGTGACAGTGCAACCACTCAGGATGCATCAATAATGCGCAATCTCCCAACAGCCGAAAAAACGGTGAAAACAAACCTAGTCCTTGACCCGCTACGATATAGTTTTGCTCTGGTCTTTGAAACGATACTCAAACAATTGTGTTTTCATCCATACGTTATCCCACACGCACGTCTCGTCACTTGTAAGGACATTTTGGAACAAATCCGAGGTTGTTATATAGTATTGTTGTATAGGTTGTTATATATATATATGTCCAAAATAGTTGTTGATGGGTTCGCGTCTGTTCGCAGTTCAAACCCTTTAACGCAATCCTTAATACGAACCCTCTTGCCTTTAAATTATCTTTCAAAGTGTAGTTTCAAGTAGATCGCAATCCTACAGCACACTTTATTTTATTTTTTCCACGTTTTTGTCAGTCCCTGCTGCAACGTGCCAATCTCAAAAATAGGGTCTGTCTTCAAGACTTCCGTCGCGAAACCGCTGGGGCCATTCATCGATTTGGTACTGGCTCATGACATGGGCCCAAAAAGTCTTTTTGCAGCATTGACATTACTTGCGGGTCCTTAATTTCATTCTCAGCCCAAAATATTGTACTCTGTTCTTGTCTTCTAAAGCAACCAAACATTATCAAAGGTCACTATTCTGAAAATGCTTGCGAAATTCTAAGCACACGTTCGAATGTTTTGAAGTTTGGTCTGTGGATAGTTGACAGGCAGGCCACCGTGGCGCAAGAAGCTCGGTAAAAAATCAGCAAAGCGTTTTGTCTGTACCCTTACCCAGTGCTAGCCGATTGCAGGTTTGTGGAGATCACAAGATAATGGTTGTAACTTATATTATGCTCAAAATATAATAATAAGTTATCCCTTTTAATTGGGATCCTTATCTATGTAGGAGGTTGACATATAAGTAAAATCTGTCTTATCATATAGCTTAAGACGCACCGTTTTACTCGAATTCTAGAAACGTATTAAATTGTTATTATCTACTTGCCGTTACTCTTCAGAGATTTCTCTTATTTTTTAACTAATTTCTTTTTCTTTCCCGTTGAAAATGTTTAGCTTTGATGTTAAAAAAACTTATCCAACTAAGACCTTTTCACCGCGAAATTTACGGTTATTAATTTCATTTGCAAGTGATCGGAAAAAAAGTAGTAATCTATAGGCTCAAGGCTGGAAAACTGGAAAAGAACATCCTACCTAAGGTCTTGCAGAGTGGCTTTCATGACCTTTACCTTTTCAAAACCTTTACACTGTGCAAGGACGAATCACAACGAACTCATTGGTTGGAAAAAGTGTTTTGAAATGGTATATATAGAGAATAATAAACAGACAATGAGGAATTACATGGGGGAAGAAGCAGAAAAGAGCGAGCCTCACTTACCTACCGAACTTAATTATACATGTATATATATATATATAAAAGGCCGAAATGGGGTACCGAGCAAAGAAGTATTAAGAGCGACGATGCGATTCTCTCATATGAAAAATAAGCAAGTAAGCCCTTTTAGACATTTTAAAAAATATAGCGTCTTTCTTTCAATGAAATATGCAGTACTCACCTTCTGTTATTTAGGTAATCAATATTTAGTCTGTTACTCTAAAAGTCCAGTACAAGAGTCTAAAGTTTCGAATGGCAATTCCTCTATTATGTTGAGATTTGAAAATTCTTCTATTGAAAAATCATTACTTGAAAAAAATAGCGACCCGTGAAAACAGCAGTGTCTACAATAGAAGTTCTCTAACTGCAACTCCTGTTACTTTTGTCACTGTAATTCATGCGATATAAGATCGTTTGTTATCGTGCAAAAGGAGTGGTTTCGCTCCCTTGTTCAATCTTGGCTGCTCGACGCAGAAGTGTTTATTGTCACCCCCTCACTTCGCCTACCTCAGCTGTAATCGATAGAAAGCTATAGTGAAGAATACCTGCATTAAGCTTTAACAGGTGCCACCAATTTTTGTAAATGTATGGTTGTCTTTAGGTGACGTTCCGTCGGTTCAATTACATAGCCCGCTAAAATAACGGTCTGAGGCCATCGTAAACGATACCTCCCTTCAGAGCACAAAATGCCCTGTTTTCATTCAATTAAACCGACGGCTCGCAATATGTTAAATTATGATGCTTCTACATGGAAAAGCTACGTGATGAACTGTCACTAGCATCCAGGTTAGAGCTTAATGGTCATAACCCACTCAGGATTTTCCAACTTCCAAGGGTTACCGCAACTCGACTTTTAAGAGTCTGAATACTAACATCCGAGTCATCATTCCAGAGATTGTAAATGCATCACGAAAACAAAGAAAAAAAGTGTCACGAGAAGTTCCAGCGTTGTCAAATATTGCCCTTATGAAACTTGAGATCAACTTTCCTTACGTTTCTTACTGTGAATACATACCTTGCCGTGTGTGCGTTTGCAATACGAGCTGCGCGCAATTAATAAATAATATATGCGATTTCCGTTCCTCAGAGCACTCTACGAATGAAGCCTTCTTATTAGAGGATTTTTATTTACTTTATTATGAGGCCACGTCGTGCGGTCGACCACAGGACAGCGCTTCTGACGCCGCCGCATTGCGCTCGTTTTAATTAAAGATTCGTCGTTAAATTTTTGAGCTCGCAGGGCACGCTGTTGGTGAGATGAAAAAGATTGAAAAAACGCGAAAGAGCCGACCCACTAATCAACTTCAAGTGACGGAGGTCTATACCCCTAAACACTTCACTTCCTCCCCTTTCCAGGGGCTTCCTCATAGAATAGCAATAGGATAGAATAACGGGATTCGGCCCGAACAAAATATAATGGAAGAACTACTTTGGATGGAAGCGGAAAAAGCACGGCGATGCTTTCGTCGCAATGTATTTATGTCGATACGGATACAGTTGCATCGACTTAACCCAAGAAATCGGCTTTTACAGTTATTGGATCTAGATAAAACATGGATTGCCATTTGCCTTGTTGGTCGGCCTCGTATTAGTCGATGCTAGATATATTGCAGATCTTCTTGCAATTTGATAAACAACTGAATAACACAACATATAGAAATATCAGTAACATGTAATAACAACGTATTAGATTGTCGAAAAAAGTATTCACTGATTTCAAGCCAAAAAGGAAGCAAATATTTTTATACTTCAAAGAATATTATCAGATGAAGTGTGGGTCAAGGATTTTCTTCGATTTTTTTGGCTACAGCATAAGCCACTTACTGTGAACCTTCTGTTCCTTCTGGGCAAAAAAATTGTGAAACTAAGGCCATACCCAGGAAAGGGTTCTGAAGAGACCGGAATGGGTTGATCTGGTTGTTGTTAGCAGTAGAGGTTTCAATCAATCGTTTCGCCAGACGGCAGCAACTTCTAACGTATGATTCCTTTCACCTTTCATTTCACCAAAAGGCCCAGTTTGCACAAATTGTACAGCGTATTGTTTTCTGAGCTTCTTTTTTTGTATCCGGTTTTCTACAGATGGATTAAGACTGTTTGGTGGTAAATACCTAATTTCTTGGCGGTGTTACAGCTACTCACGTGTCGATTTCGCTCAATTTCCACAATAATCTTGTCAGCTTTTTGCGTCACTGATCGACCACTACACGGAACATTCTTTTTATTTACGGGCCCATTTTCACCGATAACGTCTTGGCCATAGACAGCACAGTTTTTTTTTACAGGCTTAAACAGCGTTCGTGCCTTTACTGTGATGAGATTATTATATTTTCAAAAATGTCACTTATCTCGAGGACGTTTTTTCCTAAGTTTGAATGAAGCCGCTTTAACAACATCCATTATCCCATCTGTCAAGCCGCACGGACGCCGATGCAACGCAATTCATATTATCTAAGATGTGCTTTAAAACACATCTTGCAATAATATCTAGTTTCAATCTGTATGCATAGTAAAGAGTCTGTCTACGAGATCTTTGAATACTAAATGGTTCTGACCTCTTGACAAAATGCATATAAAAAGGCTCCTTAACTTGCAGCGTTGGTCAACAATCGAAGCTTAACATCCTTCACCATTTTATGGGTTATCTGTACCAGCGGCATAGGTATGCGACCCAATACAGCTTCCTTAAAATGTGTAACAAATAGCTATCTAGATAGAAACAGGAATCATTGTGATCCGATACGTCAACGTCCTTCAGGTGTCTCTCCAACAGTTGTCAATTACTAATTAAAAATGATACTTTCTGAACACATTTAGCACAGGTAATTATTATTAAGCTATAAAATTACTATTTATTAAATTGCCAATTTACGTACCTTTTTATCACTAGGTATACGTGAGCTTATTGGACGTACATATTTATATAGGCAACGGAGCATCGTATAAGAGTTCTCAAGTCATTAACGATCAGCCTACCGGGTCAAGATAACGCGTCCAGCCTTTTTGGAAAAGATTTATCAACACATTTATTTCTTATTTAATAATATGACGTTAATTTGACAACCACGTAATCAGTGCCAACCAGCATTTCTTTTCATACTTTCCATGCTAATTTTTAGAATGTATTCGCCCCGCTGTAAAATACGACAAAAGGATTTTTAATTACACAAATAAAATAAAAGGATAAGTAGCGAAAGACTGTCACTCGCAGTAGCACTCTCTAGTGATGATTGCGGCTGGATGAGTACAAAACGGACGCGAAAAAACAACCGTTCAATTTGGACTTGAATCATTAAGCTTTCTTTTTTTTTTCGGAAACCTGCCCTGTGCTTTTTTTTTTTGAAAACGGTTTTATGAAAATTCATATAGTTGAAACCAGAATAGAAAAGTCGCAAAATTCCGCTTTGTTTTTACGTTTAGTGATTTTCTTTTCTCGACACGCATCCTCATTCACTTTGTCACACGGTGCACAGCGAACTCTGTGTTTTCACCTTCCATTTTGTTCAAACACAAATATCAATCATGCCACTGTTTCATAAACAGATCATCGTGACTTGCATTATTTCTTAGGGTCAACGACAACCTAAGGACAGAGCATTAGGTAGGGTTTCGGCTTTATCGTTAAGGAAAAATGTATCCTTCATTTGTTGTGCATGTTCAGGTATACTGGCTAAAAATTGCACACAAAAAATAATTTTACAGTTTTATCTAAGGTCGGAACGAACTCTACAGAAAGTGGGGCGTTTTCAGCTGACTCACACTGAAGCAGTATACTAGACATGATCCTACGGAATAAATACATCCAAGGCAAAACAGGTATAATACAAATGAATAGATAGTGGTACATGACATTACTAAATATGCATAAAAAATTGTTATAGGACATACTCCTCATTTAATCTCCTGAACAAAATCTCATTTTACTTTTTTCCCATGCAAGCAAGACATCGCTAGTGCTCTAGCTACATTTAGGCCCTACATTAAAATAATGCAGGACGGAAAACATGAAAAAGAGCTTATCTTTCATGTAATACCATTGCTACCTCTATTTTGAATTACAAAAATGTTACTCCCTCGCAGGAATTTTCTTTTTTGTTTTTTGTTGTAGAAAGATAGAGCCGGAAGCAGAAACATAACTGGGACGTTTCCGGTGAAAAAGGAGTCGGTAGAACATTATGAGGAAAACCGTGGATCGATAGGTGTTCAATAGGACACATAGGAGCAGGCTTCAAGGATCGGACAAACACTGGTGAAACTAAAAAGGGTAAATATGCGAGTAGAGAGACAAGCAGAGCTGGCTGCATATCGCGTAAAAAGTGGACTAGGATAGACCCAACTAGATATTCTTTCCTGTCCGGTGTATCCGCCGGATCGGCTGGGCTACATCCTGGTCATTCTATATGTCGCTATTCCCGCCTGTAATTTACAGTTACTACTACTAACAAAACAAGCAGCCGCGTGCTCCTATAGACTGCCACCATCGATCAGTTTCTGGGGCCTGCAGGGATGTCGGGGCACCATGTTATTCACATTAGTTTTAGTCCTGCTCCGAGAGAAAGGGATGCTCGTAATAAAGGATAAATGATCCCTAATAGCAGTGCTGAACCACAAAAGGCCACCGGACAAAATAGGTAAACGAGAGAATCGGAGACTAACCCCCAGCAGACGTAATGGCCAAGAACGCTTTATTCCCCAACGTGTACTCGTATATTTTCTCTGAACTCAATGACCGCAGCTCCCTTAGCGTTATATCCAAGCATGCTTATGAAACTGAAGATGATTATTACAATGTAATCACGTAGACTTCTACAAAAACTTTATGAATTCGCTACCTAATGTAAGCTGTAATTTAAATTTAGAAATTACTCTTCCAGTCTTTCTTAGTGTTATCGCATTAACCACCATACCACAACAAAAATGGTAATATAAATAACCCTATTTTTCTCATGAAGAAGCCCTAGGAGCTTACCTCGGACAGATTTCGCGGCGGTTTCGCGTAAATAATGATGCGTAAAGAAGAGCAAGAAATAAACGAACACAGACAAGCTGCAGAGTTTTTTCTACCTCTGGCCGCTGCTTTACCGAAGACTTTTCTGCAAAGTTAAAGTAGCTCTAAAAAGAGCATCGATTTAGGGGCGAAAAAAGTATAAATATCATAGGTAGGAAGGACCTACTATGGATTTGACTCAAACAAATTCTTCTAAAGAAACTATCTATTTCGTTTAAATTATTGGGTTGAATCATTTCACGTTCGTATATTGAATGGAGTACTTGCGAAATAAGCGTAACTAATCCCCAGTAAATCGATTTGCTATTGGAGCTTATGCGGTAAATGTATGGCCGACTCTTCCGACAGCTACACAACACTCAACTGTGCTCCGACAGAAACAGGGAAAATGCACCAACTGAAGATTTCGCTAAACGGCTTTACCAAGCTCCCTGTCCTTGTGCTGTACGACTAACTATACGGTCACCTCCCTTTGCTTTATATAGGAATCAATTTAATATGGAAAAGTCCTGGTTGATTTAGGAACTAGGTTTATATTAGGGTCAGAAGGCTTTAGGTATCTCAGGCCGATGTCCGTTAACTGCGCTAAAGCTTTACATGAGCTTCGAGTAACAGGGGACAAAAGTATTGGTCGGTCATCTTCCACAGTTAATTGCTCAGCAGATTTCCCTAAGAAGGATCTTACGATTTCTCTCTTTCACTCTCTCAACTCTTTCCATTTTTCAAGGGTTTTACTTCTGCTTCAGTTGACATTATGGTGGTGATTTGAATATTACGTCTATTGTATTCTAGGGTGTTTATATTTGTAGAGTTGCTTGTCGTGTTCCAGAGGTTTATAGCCATAAATTTTACATTTTATCATCAATGTGCGGATCTCAACTCACTACGCCGTTGATATGTTAACGTTAGAGCGAATGGTGACCGTCGCGGAGCGACTCTGGCCTTTAAAACCAGTGTTTTCCGCTTTCCTCTAAATGTATAATCGAACGAAATATATCGACAAGTGCCTATAGTGAATATTGGTGCCTAAATTACCACAAGCACGTTTGCTTGATGTTATGTACATTAGAGATAATTTCTTACTATCTCAAAGCCAGAACGAATATTTTGGGCGTGCACAAGCTGAAATTGGTTTAGATTAATATAGTTGAACAGTCTGATACTGAAAACTATCTTATTAGGATCAATCCTCAGTTTTACTCAATGATACACTACTACCCACTGACTAGTCCCTTCAGCAACATATTCGCTCCTAAAAGTGGCATATGAAAATTTTGAGCGTTATAGACCAGTATGCTTATTTCCACGTACCACCTACCCAAACGTTGTTAGCTTTTATCCCATAACCACCAAACGTTCGTAGACGTCACCGTCAAACATCATTACAACCTCGAAGCACGGCAGCGTCTTCCGGCACACAGTAAACGGAGCAAACAATACCGCCCTCATTCCCCTTAACTGTCACAAAGGCTGCTCGTTGAACGGGAAGTCAATCTTGCAATAGGGTCGATAGTTCAGTCGACAGGCAATCAACAAAGCATCTTGCACTGCATTTTCCCTCCTATTTTCGTCAACAGCGTCAGCTGCAAGATAGGACACTCAATGCTTCAGCAACTGCTACTAACAATGATGATCCAGCAAGACAAGCTGACCAAGTCAGCAGCTTGCAAATTGTCTCTCACGGAATAACATAGAGCATCTTAAACATGACTTTATTACGCATTAAATGAGCGTATCACTGTTGTTCCTTTAACTTACCTTATTTTTCAGTTTGGGGCGAAAGGATTAAGGTGAAAGGGTTTGTAAGATGGGCTCAAGGTTAAATGCAAAAGTCAGGGATACTATTTAGGTAATTCTGACACGCTCGTAAAGTTTCCAATCGAATTTCTATTCGTATCCGTCTCTGTCAGTACGCCAAATATCGGAAAAATGAACTAAACAGAAAACTTGGCAAAATGTTTAGCTTTGACAAAAAAAAAATATGGCTCCTTAGATATATATTATCAGGAAACATGAAGAAAGCTAATCCCTCTAAAGATGATCATGTTGAATAATTTTCTAAACACGCTGTATAATATCGTTATTTTCACTTATACAAAGTTATAGTCCACAAATACAAACAGTTTTGTTCGTGTTTTCTTGCGCGATCGAACCAACCCAGTTTCATTATGTGGTTCACGAAATCTACGTAAGGGCAATTAAATATGTTGACTAACCCTCTCTTGCCACCAAGTTATGACATTTCTGCTTTCGTAATTTTTCGACAAGTGATAACCGGGTCCCGTTTAATTGCCCTTTATATAGATGCAATACTCACTTGTTAAAGTAATGGTGATCGACCTTGATCTTTGTGAAGGCCTTGAAGTCATCAGGCATTAACATTACTGGAATGTTAACGTGAGTAAGCCCATTAATCTGAAATATTCCGAGACAATCGATTAGACCATAGCTTAATAGCGTAGCAGACTTAAACAGAACAGATTTATTTACGCTGATCTATGAATAGTTCTTACTATAGAGCATTTGTTCAATGCACCGCACTACATGCATTGAATCAAAACAGACCCTGCTTACAAATAGCTGGATTGAATATGTAAACCAAGCGTTTTTATGGAGGGACTTGAATTTTAATGCATTTTTCGGGATTTGCCCCTGTAGGGTCACTTCTGTTTGACATAGACAAGGAGTTTTTCCATCACAAATAATATGAAGATTTGAATTTTCGTTTGATTTGCTGACGGATCGTATGTAGGATCAACGAAAAATGGAAAGAGAACTAGCTTGCACTTCTGTGGAACCGTCGAACGAGCCGTCAAATGACACGCGACTGATTGCCTTTGCGTCTCATTGAGAACCGACTGAACCTGAGTGAAGCGAACTGGGGCTCTTTTTCTTAGTCTAAAGCGTTTCTCTAGACGCGTCATCAACACCTTGATCTTCGGAAGACTCCTATACGAAATAGTAACTCATTCCAAATCGTTTGTTTACTGAATCAAACACATTCAGAACTCCGTGGCCCAACACCTTGAAATTTCGTCAAGTATTGCTTTCACCGACTGACCCTGTTCGATAACGCCGCTCGAGTGACAATGTATGATATGCTAGTCGAATCGTCTTATAGTTTAAGATCCACACCGTAGGATAGTTCGTTAATACCCCTATTTCTCCGCTGCATTTCTAATCTATAATTTACGACAGTATCCTGTACATTGTATCCGATACATTCAAACGTCTGAAAGATCGTTAAAGCAAAGAAGACGGCCGTCGGTAGCAACGAAACATCGGACCACTACACGGGACAACACCAAAACTGTGTCGGATTCTGTGGTGTTCCCAGCGATCTCTAGCAGCCCCTTGGAGGATCTGCATCCGATCCTTGATCCCTTCGTGTGTTTTCTGCCCAACAGCAACAAGGCCGTTAATAACCGCCGTACAGCTATGCCGCATCTGCGTTGATTCAAGTACAGGCTGCAGCATCATCACTGGTGTATTTCTCCTATTTGTTTGATTTTTATAAACAGGAAGAGCCCTGAGTCATGCTGCCGAAGAACAAATAACTGAAGCATAGACACCTCAGCTACTCGGTATCCAACTAATGTCTCTACTAGAGACAATAACAACAATAACTACTGCCACGCAGAGCTCGAAACTAGACGCTCTAGTAATTGTACTATTCTATTTTTTCTTGCTTTTGTTGTAATTATTCTCGCTTCAGCTGGAGCAATAAGATACGCTTAATGTCCCGTATAGCTTTTACTTGAACTGTTGTTTGATGAGACTATCCAGCTATCATATCCACTTAGTCAGTCACTAGCAGTGGCAGTAACTGCAGTGATTTAAGTTGAATTATCTTAAAATATGACTATTTTTGTACATGAATTGTAGATTAACCCGTTCGATTGTTCTTTGCAAAGATGTAGCTTATGGATAATCACACGCTGAAGCAGAGGGCAGGCATTCTTTTCTATCACAGTCAACAAGCTTCCCTTCACACTGAGTTATTAGCATCGACTGGTATCGCGTATTCGGGTATTGCTCCTAGAACACAATAGATGAATATAATTTACGATATTGCTTTTTACAATAGCTTTTACAAAACCATTTACAACCGCGCGCAGGCGTTAGGCTTTCCAAAAGTGTGCTATGATAAAACCGCCTTAAATTCAAGTGACCCAATCTCGAATACGACAACGAGAGAAACTCTTCAAGTAGTCAGCGTAGATAACACTAACCTACGTCCAATCTGTATCTAGTAGCACTTGGGTCGATCAATGCAGCCCAGTGACGGCTGTTAGAGTTCGCACATTTAGAAATACAGATGGCTTTAAGCATGTACCTCGTAAGTGGCTACACAATAAATAATAAAAATGCGATTTATCTTTCAAGCACAGTTGCAAACCAAATCAATGACTGAGATCAGTGGAGTCAGCTTACTTGAAACCTTATTTCAGTTCACACAATAGAATATCAATTTCTATTTAACCGTCTATTATGATACGTATACTTAGGATCAGCCATAGGCTTTTACGATCGCGGCGGTAAAGGCTGCTTTTTGCCTGCTACTGCGCCAGTACTGAATTTCAAATTAAAACGCTGAATAAATACTGTTTTGTTTTGACTGATCAGGTCTTCTAGGTCGTCTAGAAAGTGACTATAGATTAGGCGCAGAAAATGTGAACTCCATCACTGGCTCACCACCGGATAGATAATGGCTATTGCCGCCACGATCGCGAAGTCCTATATCTGTTTACACTGCAGGTCCTCACATTACCGTATAGAGCAGCACTTGTTCATACCGTTGCTAGCTGTTACAAGAGTCAGTTGCGCTGAATTTAATTTTAGAAGTACGATCGACCGGCAGGAAACTAGCAGTGGTATTCGAAACGCTTACTCCTCATAAATCTGAGGTCTGAATTTATGACTGCGGATGATTTTCTATACCCGGGTGATACAAACGTGAAAGCAACAGTAATAAGTAGCTATACTGCAACTATCCATGTTCACAATTTCTGTGGGTGTCCTTAACGAATAGAATAATTCTTTGACAGACACTGCTCTTTCGAGATCTAGAAAGGTGCCCTATTTTTTTTTTTACCTGTAAGGACTCTAATGCAGTTCTGACAAAGTCTACACACTTAGATTTGTGTCTGCTTCCCAACAGTTGTGTCCAAACGAGCGACTAGTGAATACGGTTCAATCAATTGATGTGTCAATGTAAGGGCGGCCATGCGACAAGCAAAATTTAAGTATTCACGATTCTCAAATGCTTCGAATTGTGTCATTTTGCAACGAAAGCAAGTAAGGAAATCAAAATGTTGAAAAAAGCCCGCCTCCCCACACTAAAGACTCGCCGAGTACGTTGGTAAATCACACTAGTAGGTCGTTAATCATTTTTTTATGCGAATGACTTGGGATGGGAAAGTACCCTGATTGATGATACTCAAAAAAAATGATACCAAGGATTAAGACAAATAACTTGAGGCAAATGTAGAAAACAGCAACTACTGAATGAATGTAATTCAATACAGCTACTGTTATTTATTCACTTACGACTTCTATTTACTATTCGACTTTAGAGCAAAAACCACTGCTCAGTTGAGAGGTACGGCAGGTGCAAGCTGCCTAAAAAAGCAGCCAGATTTTCAGTTAATTTGTACCACGTCCTACAAAAGTGGCAAGAGACAACTGATAAAAAAAGCAAACGTATAAATATATAACAACTCATTATTTAACGAAAGCGTTGTCGTTTTGAAACTGTTACTTAGTATGATTTCTACAGACGCAGAAAAATGTCTCTCGATTGCCTCGAACAAATTTATTCTTAAGACAGAATCGCGTTTACTTTAAGAAAGAACTGGTATTGACTAACCCCTCTTATTCTAGACCCGTGACTCTTGAAAATTACAGTTGATAAATGGTTGAATGTTAAACTAGCTGAGCTTTGGTTAAAGTGGTTGGCATATAGTCAAAATTGATTGTCACTTGGAAAAAAAACAGCGAATAATTTTAGTCGGAGCGTAGCTGGTCTTCGACAAGCCGTTGAAGTAGATGCGTCTTTTAGTCAGCATTACGACCCTTATTCCAGTCTCATGCGCCTATAACGAACCGTACATAGAACTAAAATATTAACTAGAACAATGTCTATCACATAAATTCACAATTAAATTTACATTATTAACTAACGTTGGTTCGGCAAGCTGGCTAAACTACCTTATTTGGGCCTATAATCTTTAATATGTTGTGGTTCGCGATGGCTAGCAGATATGCTTACAGAAAGAGGAGGACGTGAGTCTGGAATAAGGGTCGTAATGCTGATTAAAAGCCACATTTACTTTAGCGGTCCATCGAAGATCAGCTACTCTACGGGTACAATTATCATTTACAGACTTAATATGTTAAATATCCAAAAAGACAACATTTTATAAAACCAACCGGACAGTGGGTTCCGGATTGTAAGAAGCTAATAGTCTATACCTCGGAGGTTGAAACTGGTTGTAACGGAGATAGACTGGTATTGGGGTGAGTAGGTGATGTCAAATTGCGCAGTAGCTAACCGGACAGAGCAAAAGACATGAACAGCAATGGGATTCTCACAAAATAATTCCTGATCTAAGAGCCAAAGATGTAGACTATTGGGTTAAGAGATAACGGGAGACCACTGAGGCAGCAAAAGAAGAGCAACTTGGGAATTTCGTCCAGATTACTTCCTTGTTGTATTATCAATCAGCACTATTCATTACTATAATGTACACATACGCCGTAATATGAAAATAGCATAAATGAGGATGTATTCATGCCTATTGCTACTAACCATTCTGTTGTTGCCCATTGTTTGCTTGGGGGCAACACCACTCAGTACAGGTGGAGGAACTGTAAACCTCTTAAAATGATGGTATCACTAGTGCAAATATGTTACGAGGAGTTTACGGCTGATGGATTGCCCGGTGGAAAAGATTGCTTGAAACAATTAGCGAAAGTGGCTGAATATTTATATGCAAAAGCAACGATTTGAAGAACAAATACTGCACGTATATGTAATCGCATGAGATACACAAAAATCCGTTTTAGGATGTTTGTTTTTCCCGTGCTAAACAGGGTGTATCTAATGACGACTACAAGTCCTTTGTTGTCTATAGTCGCTAAATGAGCAACAACTTTATCTCGCTTACGTCTGTATAACAGTTGAGCCGCAGTCTTCGATTTCCTGTTAAATTCTAGTAACTACTCGAATTTTAGCATTCAGTGTTGTGCATTTTAATATAGATAAATATAAACTGGAACCGCTAAATATGGCCTTCTAAATTTTAAAGGTAAAAATATATGGTCTCTTTTTAGAAAACACGTGTCGCCTACGGCTAATGAGTGAAACTGCAGGACGTCACTATTACCCTGACAAAATACTGAAAAAAACTCGTATGATTCCTAACAGATGAAATAGCGTGCTCTAATGTGTTTGCATGGTAAAATCATTCGAACTATTACTATAGTAAACCACCATTATAATGTAATATTTAACTAGTTAGTCTATAATAGTCGTTAAGAGCCGATAATATAGACGCCTTTGCACTAGACCAATATAGACTTCCGCACGTAATTACGTGCATCCGTATTCATCAATATGATAGAATCTGATCATTCGTCTTATTTATTCGTATGCATAGACAGGTTCTATAAAATGTAGCTCACTCAGATCGCATATTAATCAAAGCTTTCTTTCTTCAATGGCCAGAATTTAAAGGTCATACCCACTGCTGTGGGCAGGTTACGAGCAACGTAATATTATACCGTGCTGAATTTCAGTGCAAACAATGAACCTGGAAGCAGTCACTGTACGGACCTAAGAAACTCTCTGTATCCTGCAATAAAAACCTGACACTCTGCAAGGGCAATGACATTGCTTCAGCAAATGACAGCATTGACTCAGCAAAACAACAGTCTGAACATTTTATCTGATTTGTGAACTTTTTAAAGTATGTGCCAAAAAAAAGGAAAAGCGGCAGACAAGCTTTTCTTGCTTCACGTTTTTCATGCCTAGAAGAAAGCGTCTTGCCGACGAACGTGCAACTTCGGCGGTAATGCAGGTTATTCATCGTGGTCATGTTGATAACAATCTGTAGCCTAGTCTCATAATGAAGTACTCGCTGCAGTAAAAAGAAGTCTCTACCGGAAGGCATTAACAAAACGATTGGGAAAGAAGCCTTAACAAAGTCATCGACAATCAAGGGCAGAAAGCATTTCGTCAGACTGTCGGACTAGCGGACGGGCGGACGTATAACCCGCTCCCACCGAATCAAAATCTAGCCAGATAAAGTCGGCGAATAGTGGGCAACTAGAGATGGAGGCAAATAGAGTAGAGGTCTATTGCGAAAGAAAGAACGGAGGCAAGAGACGTTAACCCCAGAAAAAGCACCTCGAAGATAGCTGAATGCTACGAACACTGGTGTGTCGCGAACAGCACAACAACAAACGCTATCATTCTAGGGATACATTTTGTGTATCGTACATTTCCCGCAAGCCCTCAGAGTAAAACAACGGAAGAAATAGAGCTTCTGTTCAAACTACCTTTCACAAGGCTGAATCTGCGCTTGCTTTATCTTGCACGCCCCAACCCAATTCAAGCTTGTATCGCCTGATGGTTCAGGCCAACCCTGTCAATTCAACCAACTCGCTGACTGTCAGCTATCGTAGCCTGGGCAAGCTTTTTGCTGAGGGATAGCCATTAGCCCATTTGATATGTTTCAGCCTCAATAAGAGAAATTTAGCATCTTTCATGTGAATACTGAAAATAGTAACGGTGAGCAAAATCTACTACCTTATCGAAAGAAAGGAGCATTATATTTAATAAAATACTACATGTATCTCCCTTACATACATCATTCAAAGGATACATATATATATAAGATTTACAATGCTCGAGTGGGCGGCTTGCAACTTTAGAGCCTTCGTTATTCTGTTCCAAAAAGGCCTGGCAACAGCATTTAACACACAAACTTCATTAACGGTTTGTTACTAATAGCCGGCGTCTAAGGCGATAAAAATATGCCAAAAAAGCTAGCTCTGTTATGTTGTGTGTGCCCGATATTCACACGTGTTCAGTGTATCGTTTCTGAGTCATGTACGTGAATTAAAAAAGCTCAACCATGTTTGTCTGATTGACTGATTTTATAGTGACAAAAACTGCCACTGCACTGCAGTTTGTTTTTCACATATGGCTAGTAAACAAAAGAAAACCTGAACTCATCAGCTTACATAACATTCCATAACAGGTTTGCTTTCGCCAATTCTAATTAATATCAACACAGCCTTTCCTCTAATTGTCCGCATTTCGTAGACGTCATCTAAGAAGCGAACTCACTTAATGAGACATCATAATAGCTTGTGTAAAAACTTCGTGCCCGGCAGCAGTATATATATATATATATACATGTAGGCCTGCTTATTTGGAATGGAAAAGCATGTGAACACGGCAAAGCACGTAGCAAAATCGGCCATTCTAATAAAGCATCAATGTGAGAACAGAATCGCTAGCTAAAAATAATTCTGATGATAATGATAAGAGAATATAAGCCCTTGTTAAAGGAATGGATAACCGCCAACACGGAGCTTGAAAAGAAGATTTGACATAATTGAGATCTGCCCTCTTGTCCACGAGTCCCAAAGGCGAATGACAGCAAAGCTACTAATACCTTGGAAAGCTAAATGAATTAAGTTCGTTGTCTCCCAAGTTTGCTTTTTCAAATTACAAATATATATATATATATATAGTTGGCAACTTGATGCAATCGAAGAAGTACGTCAAATGGCAGTCAGTGATTTCACGGACGTTGCAAGACACTATTTTTATTCAATGTTATTTGACAATATGACTGTAATCGATTTTATAGAAAAATAGGGAAGTGACTAATGATTTGATAATAAAAGCCGGTTTTCGAATACCAGTCAAATCTCCACAAAACTGTATCTTAATGTAATAGTTTGTCTCCATAAGCACACTTAATCGTATAGCACTTCGTTTCTTTTATACAATAAATTTCTGCATTTGACATTTGTAACCGTTCGACAGGTCACTCTCAAAATAGTTAGCTATATATTGGCTTGGTAATCCGTTCATCATGCAGCGATCCACCCAGCCGCAAAAGCTGTTCTGAATAGGCGTCTCTTATTGCGACAGATAAAAGTTACTAGTCCGATCGATTTTCGTGACCGTCAAGCTAATTAGTCGATGCATAAGCGGCATGCATTGCCTGCTGAGCTTTTCACGGTTGATCTACAAAAGTAGTTGTACAATAGCGATAAGGACAATAACAGCAACAGCATAAAATAGCTATGGATAAATAGTAATAACATAATTTTTGTTTCCTGTTGACGTAGACGGCGGTTCATAAACGTAAACAAGGCAGGCTGGAATGAGATTCAATGAAAAAATGCAACCAGGAAGGTGAATAAAGCAGTTACGTGAATGATGATTAAATGGTAAAGAGAATCAGCACTAATAGCGCAGAAAGACCTGACGACACAAACAGCGAGGAATTAAGTTTCTAACGAGTAAACTAATAACAACAAACGCGTCATTCATGTTTCAATAGACACTAGTTGAATTTTTCTTTACCATTATATATTATTTTTCGGCGGAAAAAATCTTCCGAGCAATCATTGAGCTGTGGCATTTGCTAAGTCACATCTAGTAGTCTGTTAGTCGTCTAGGCCTGTTCTAGTTCACTGAAATCCAAGTAAACATATTCAACTCTTGAGATTACGAAACATAAATCTATAATAGGAGATTCACAATGCTATGCGGTACCACTATCAATGCGACTGTGTTATTATAGTGCTGCATGTATGATAATAATTAGTAAAACAGTAAATACGTTGACTTCAGAGTCAAGTTTACATTCAAACTCTTGCTTTCACCATAGGACTACCTTCTCGGGAAGAACGAACGATTGTTTGATAGATACATCGTCATATATATGTGACCACATACCTGTTTTCAATTGTTTTGTCTGGAACGACTCTTTCCGAATTTGTCAATCAACGTCTGTCTGTTTCTGGTAATCCGTCTGTGATCGTGTTCGTCGTTGTATGTTTCGTGCCGCTTCGATTAAAACTACTACACTCCATAGATGCGATGCTGTCGTGGGCAGATCGTGGTAAGAGTCGCATTGGACCCGACAAGCGCTTCAAACCTCACGCAAAAATATGATATACGAGAAGCGATAAATGTGTATATTGTAATTGTCAATGGCAATTGTTACTGTCTTGCCTATTTGTTGACGTCGCACGGGCAACAACAGCACGCGGCTTTTTTTATCGCCGCTATCGTCAGCCGCATCGGCATCATCATACCAAGTATAGCGAGCACTGTGGTTGCTATCAATAACAATAGCACATCCCAATAGGATAGCCAGCAGGAAATTCCAATTATTTTCAATTTAAAGGTGCTTCTCTGTCTGTTTTCTTCATTAACTAATCTCTGTGTTTTCGTCTATTTCAAAGGGTAGCCTTGCCATTGAGATTCAATGTCAAATCACTTCAAGGAAAGTGTGGTATTTTTAACAAGTAATAATGTTAAGCATTGCCAAATAGAAATAATTAGTAAATAGAATAGAGCGATATGTACATGAAAAATACCCGGTTTGAGTGTTTAGCTAAATATATCATTGAACAAATACAAGAGTACGTTAGCACAGTTGGCAGCTGAATGTGTGACCGTAAAGGCAGCCAACAATATGTTCTGCTAGCCTTTGGTGTTAGCTTCCGGTTTTAAAAGTAGAAGAAAAGTTATAGAATGGATAAAAAAAATTAAGACTGAAGTCGGAACCACTCGTTAAATTTGCTTTTAAAACTCCCTTGCTGTTCATTAACGATTCAGTAATACTCCACTGTGAGCAGATAGTCTAATGAACTGAGGACGACGTTATACCCAAGTGTTCGCGTGCTGTTTACCTCTTCGGTCTTGTGATCGCCGAGCATTGAAATGGGCAGACTGGTAGGTAGAACGCAACTTGGCGTAAATCTGCCGTATCATTTGCAGCTTTGGAATGAAGAATGGGGGAGAGAATGGCAAAATTCGAGCGCATTATTTAACGGATTAGCCTGAGCCGGCCCAAGCCTGCCGCAATACCGCGATATGTTAACATAACAATAGAGACTAATAGCTCGTAAAATACTGTTCAATATACAAAATAGCACTTTGAATAAGTTAAGATGCAAAAGACTCATAGTCTCAAGATGACTCGCAGCTGTGGCACCTGTAAATTTATAAACTTGGTTAGTGGGTCTCGATAACAATTCAGGCTAGGAACACCCGATTGTTTGTACAATTCGAGTTCACTTGGCGACGACTAATATGTAAATATCCAAACCATCTGATTTAGGCTTGTTAAATGCTATTTAACCTCATGTTTGGGCGAATATACTCAACATACTCACAGAGACTACATCTGTCCGAAGAGCACTTCAGAAAAACTATCTGATAGTTGGATTTACACTGGTTCGGGAGTCATCGTTTCACAGAGCGTACTTAATTTTGTCAGATAGCACGGAAAATTCAAAAACTAACCAACCATTCTATCTAAAATCAGGACCTTTCGAGGATTCGATTATATAGTTTGTGCGTCTATTCTACTATAAATCAGAAAGGCCCAAATCTCATTTCCCTCTCTACCCATCTCTAACCCATTTCAATTCCCTACGTTGGCAGCTCATTCCTTATATTTAAGTCATATTAGCATTCTTCATGCTCATGTAATTTCCATATCACGAACTCACTTGGTTTCTCAGTTTATCAAAATCAGCTACATAATGAGACACTTTCGAGAGTAAGCAGAAATCATCTACTATGAATTGACGTGGGAAATCTGTAATGATACGCTACAAACTCCGTGTAATCGCTTACACAGCCTATTGTCATTTTAACAAAGCTTGCATGTTCATAAAGCTACACAATACATGCTAAAATGATTTAGGCTTTATCTTTAATATTGATTAGCAACAAATATAGAGAGAACCTAACTTTTGTTTTTTCGTGGTAAGGTCTATGGTAGGATTTCCCCACATATTAGAGCCGAAAAAAAAAATAAACAAATTTCCGTTCCTGAGTACATCAATATGCGGGCACATTTTCGGTCAAAACACTGAAGTTGCACATCCGCGTGTCGTTTGCTGCCACATAAAGACATAATCAAATAACGAATTGCCTAGAGCCAACACGCGTCACAGTAATGGCAAATGGAGATAGCTGAATGATAATACAGTAATCATTAAAATACATGGAACACATTAGAAACTGACTCTCCTATCTGTAAATGCAGCAACTTTGGAAAACAAACTTGGGCTTAGGTAGATTCTATTTCTGTAGGTGCTTTATAAAATTTAAACGAAATAAATTTACTACAGGATTTATTTTAGTAGATATGATCAAAAAAATCTTTACGAATCCCGATTTACTTTTCTCTTAATTCAAGTTTGCATATATAACACAGTCGCGACAAGTAATGCCAGAATATGCGTTTTACATCGCACAGAATGCCATATTCCTAAAATGGAACCTTCAAATTCTTAGTAAATATATTTTTGACATGAAGCTGAAGATAAGCTTGATCAGCCAACGTGTCCTATTTGTGGTATCTTTTGCTCGGTTATTAGCAATTAAAAACTATTGTCACACAATTTCGTACAGTGAAGTTCATAACTGTAAAGCACGGGCTTGGTACGTATACACCATTGTCCTGGTATATACGTACCAAAATATAAAAATAAAATCTGATCCTTTAATATGCGTTACGTATGATTTAACGTTCAATGTCCGCCATCCGTTATTCGATTCTGGAGTCAATAGAGTAGAAGATTTTCGCCGCATGTACAAATCGCAATGCGGATAATCAGATGTCTAGCGAATTTTATCGATTTTTTCAATTCGCTTTATCTCCTCGAAGCCAGCACAAAGAGATAAAACGATAAGATAGATTCCTGACACATCAAAGCCTTGACTTCAAGATTCCAACATTGAAAAAATTTCTAGAGGCCTTTTTAAAACGTCGAACTTATGATGTGCACTATTACCAGCCTCAGGCCAACTCTTCCTGTCACTTTTTGGTCTTTGCTAGTTCGTTCACCCGTTCCATTCTTTCTTCCTGTAGCTATTTTTCGTCTGTCCGTCAAGAAGCACCAACAGCTGCTTGATTGCACACGGAAACAGCTGCTTCTTAGTATAAGACCCAAGGGGGCAGTACATCTCAGAGATTTTTCGTACAATTCTACAAAAATCATGTGCCTTATTCGCGCATATTCTTCGAAAGGCCAGGTAGGGAAGATGAACAGGAATACTGCGTGGACATTACTATAGAAAGGTAGAGACCAAGAGAGAAATACTGTTGCAGTTGGGGGCTTGAGACGTAAAAGAAGCAGCGGTTGTAGCAGGAGAAACCAATCCTCTTCAATAATTGCGCTAGCGGCGTAGCACAGGGATCTCAGTGAGCAAATCCACGCACACTCCCAGCTTGTGACAGTGTTACTTGCTGGTCTGTGATGACGATCCGAATGCTATGGTATCGCTCGAGCATCCGGCGGTTTGTAATTACTTTTCATAGGCTTGCGTATATTTCTGCTAAAATAACTTGAGGCTGCACATTAGCACACACAAGTATAGGAATGAAATCGGGTGAGTGATTAATAATTATTAGCTTTATGTGAAGCTATGTTTGATAAACATAAATACAATTTCGCAGTTTAACCGTAATATGTTCATGTAAGTCCCAATCATGCGGCAGGTAATAATAATAACAGACACATTTGATACATCAAATAAAAATCTGTACTATAGTCGCAAATAGTATGCAATAGATTAATATAGCAAAGAGTTGTATAAATGAGAAAAATTATTAATGCTTCAGTGAGATCAGATAATAAGATCCAATTCAGTGCACGCGTCAAGATACAGTTCCCTAAATCTGAATCTTAGCTGCTCTTCTTGTTGTGCTTAACTGTAAGTAAGCTTTGCCAAATTCGAAGCTAGTGCAATGTACCCATTTTTATGTATGGGCATAATTTTTATTTTACTTGTTCGAGCTCCACCAATGTGACAGCGGCAACGCGTATAAGATCCTCAAATATACATCGAAAACTTCGGCTTTGTGGATAGATCGATTCAAAATTATGTTCACTGGGGTATTGACTATGTTCTAATGAAACCGCTATAATAAGGAAAGCAAAGTGAAATATCGCTCTGCCCGAATATCTTCCATGCATCAACTGTATCAATAAAACGTAATGGGCCTTTCTGAAAAGAGTATGTTATTGCAATCTCTGTATATAACGTAATTACTATTGTCATAGCCACCTTGATTGAGGCATTCTCAAAAAATCTTCACAGCGATCAGTGCATGTGTCTCAATTAGCTAGACGCATCCCTCGGGGCATTCTGCAACGCGGCATTATACTCGTTTTCTACAATTTGCTCCTAGTATATCAAAAATGACTTAAACTGTGTATGTCGAATGTGACATTAATCAGTCAATCCACAATTCTCACCAGTGACTTAACTTGTTCTTTTTTTCAATGAAATCAATTATAGATGGTAAACGCATATATTTTCCATTAAAAAGTGTTTTTAAAATATTTTTCGCAAACATCTAATTTTACCAAGCATACTATTCTCATTATGGTGTGTTCTGATGAAGCAAAGCCTATACATAAAAAATCACAACTACTCTTACTGAGCTTGGCACAAATTTAAGCAAATTATTTAATTTATTTTCAATAAATGTTATAAAATACGATGTCACACAAAGATAGTCAAGGTATACCGTTATCTGTGCCATTTCTCAACCTGTACCATGAAATTCTGCAGTTTATGGAAGAGCTTACCACACATTTGGTTCTGCATTAAATATTAATATAGTTAAATATACAAAATAGCTGAGCGGTTATTTAATAAATTCGAAAAAAGATAAATAATTACTTGTATTAACATAAACAATTAAATCGATTAGGTTTCTTAGGTTGCCAAGTATCCGGCCGTCAAGAATTATTTGAATAACGTGTTGCACGTATACAACATAACGTAATTAGTTCTTGAGATAAAAAAGAAGGTCTAAGTCCACAAAAAATGGTCTTTTTTTCTAAATAAAAAAAACTGGCCTCTTAAAAAAATTGGTACAAAACTGATAAAATATAGATTGACATAGCGTGAAATAGTCAATGGTCGCTTTTTTTAAAAATTCTTTTTTACTCATTATGACGTATTATCACAGTAATTAACGCAAAGTAATTGTTATTTCTTTGGCCAATCTCTCTTTTTGCCAAGACATCAGCAACGATCACCTTTAGCAAAGCTCATACAGCAAACTGCAAGAATAATTAGGTAGACTGTGAATCCCTAGCCTCTCCTAACAGTAACTGTAGAAGATCGTACAGATGTTGGAGTGGCTGTTACAGGCTGTTTAACATTCGTAGACGTATCTTTGGTTGTTGTTGTTACTGCTGTGTGACGTGATAGTTATGAAAACATTACTATCGACGTCATTCATTCGACAACATTCGGGTTGACTCATTTCGCTGAATAATTTATATTATAGATCTTTTCATACTACGTATCAAAGATATAACAAAGATCAAAATAAATTTTACAGCGCGAAATCTCGAACTATATGAATGAAATAAGTAATGCAGTCTTTTTTTACCATAGGCCTTCTTGTCATCAAGCGCAAGCCAATAGTAGACGAGCAGTGAATAACCAGAAAGGAAGAGAAATGATCTAGATGGCAATCTTTAAAGACGCTTCAGCTGCATTTCTTCAATCATGATCAGAATGTGATTCTTTGGCTAATACGGGCCACTTTTATTAGTTGTTGCTTGTTCCGGAGAAGCATTAGGAAGCAGGTAACGGAACCGGAACTTGACTGCCACAGATCGGTTCTCGTCGCCCCACTGGCACCAGCGTAACGGACTTATCTCGTTTAGCAGCGATCGCAGTCAACTATCGGTGACAGCAATGATACTGCTGTTGAACCACTGCTATCGTCAGACTGATGAACACTAAAAACATCTACTTTTTTAATAATCCCGGACCTGAAACATCTTTCGTAATTTTTTGTATGGACATAAGTAGAATGGATCATTGTAGTGATGTAGGACCGAAGCAACAGAGTAGCGCATATACGCAATGGGGACCAAAACTAAGTTCTACTACAAGCGAAATATTTCAAACGAGCCTTACTACATTGGCTGAGCCGTAAACCGGTTACCTAAACAACTGTGAAGGTCGGAAATCATATTCTTCCATAAATTTCATTTCTTCCTTTGATGGTATAGACCTAATTTTAACATATATAAATTCGATGGTAAATGAACGGTAACATGTAGCACGAATATAATCAAGATTGACGATGAGCACGGTAAACAGCTATATTCCTCAAGCCCTACTCTTTCTATCCACCACTCTCAGGAGTGCTATAGTCTTTTTACAGATTCTTCTAGCATATATAGCGTGATATGGGCAACTGCGAATAGGAATTATCAACTGCGTAAATCATACATATATAGAGTGAAAGAAAAAGTAAAAGTAGCACACACCCTCTACAGGTCTCTACTATGTATTATATTTTACGAGTACATACCGTGTGATTGACTCCCCACATAAACACGCTAAGCAGGGGCTCGTTGGCGCGGAACAGTTTGGCCTTCTGCTGCTTAGGCTTGAGGTGTTTCTTCTTCAGCCGACTGGCGCTTTTCGCTACTGAACTCATCCTGGCGGATGTTTTACTGCTGCCGCTGTTAGATGGTAATTGTTGTTTAATCGTAATCTAGCTTTTCTGGCCTTTAAAGCCTTACCACCCTGACACTCATGCACAGACGAATATCAGGTCGCAATAAGTTTTTTTGCCCTTCCACTTCGCACTCTTGACACCTGTATGGAGCCCTTCGCTATTGCTATCTATTGTTATTATTATTAGCAGCACTATAATGAGAATTAGGACGATGCGCGTTGCCAGCTGGAACTACTTGAAACAGACTGCCACACTCACGCAACTCATCAGTAAACACATTGACACTGCCAGCGTGATCAGCATCACCGTCAGCAACACCGGCAAAACAGCTATTCGGATTTGCCCCTGTTGTTCTGTCGTAGAAGTTTCTTTTTAATCGAACTACAGCTGCTGTTGATTGCAGTAATGATCGTCGCAGTAGCGATAATAATAAGAAACAAACATCTAGAAACAGACTTGAGCTATGCGCATAGTATTTGTGGGTTCGCGTAATCCTGTGGCGTTTCCAACAGGAAGCACTGATTATACTGCTGCCGCAGTCGTTGCTGTTTCGCGGATTTTAGGACTAGCAGCTGCGACTGTAACAGCAGTAATCGTAGCAGAAAGCGGCAGTTAACCGATCAATACTATTCTCCAAACAAGGGCACCAGTAAACATACACGATCCATTAGAATCAACCGTTCGTTCGCTCGCTCTAATTCGGTTCGTCCCTTCGTCCGTCTGACCGACCGATTACCATCAGTAGACTGAAAACCTTGCCAGTCCAGTAGATTTGTTGTGTTCTGCCTATGTATACACTATACGGATGAACATACTTTTTGATAAGCCACGGTTTAGTGAGTCAGTGAGCGAGCTGCTGGTTGACCGGTTACGCGGCTGATCAGTTCGGTATTCAGCGAGCCAGAATATAGTCAGATAATAAATAGATAATATCCATGCTATGTATACACTCTGTACAGTATTATGATAGGTGACCGTAGCGGTAGAGACTCTTGTTGCTGTCGGGTGAGTGAACGTGCGCACCGTTCACCCTGGGCACCTGCTGCTTGCTCCTTCTGCTATTCTGACCACTCTGCTACTCGATGAGCAGTCGCACGAAGATCTTCCCTTCAACTGTTAAATGCTGTTGCAGAGTATGCTGACCGTCTCTATTCACACCAACCAGCCATGCCAGCCTTTGCAGATTCCCCCACACACTCACTGTCTCTGCAGTCGTTCCGCACAGCAGTTGACTGGTCCGTTGCTTCCAGCGAGCTCAACGACTGGCTGAGACGACACTCGAAGGCACCCGACCGACTCCTAACTAAATGCGACTGCCACTACGACGAGCCGCGAACATCAGCTACTTTTACGAACGGCCAGAGTAGAGTAGTCCGCAATACCAGACAGCAGGCGGATACAACACAAGTGTTACGTGAATCAGACACAAGTCGACAGCCACTGTCCAGGTGTTACTATTACTCCTGCCTGTCCAAGTGCAACCTCAGTTCCCGTTCTCAGGCCTTACAAAGACACCAGGAAGAAACAAAAACGGAGGGACAGATTGCAATTCAATCCAGTCGTCGTCTCTGTTGTCCTCTCATGCACCTCGACCCAAACATAGCCCATTTAAAAACCACAATACACACACACACATAGATAGACACACACACACACACATTGACACTCGACCAGGGACCACCCAATCCAACAATAACACTATGACTGGGAGATCGCTAACGCAATGCGCTCACGGGGACGGCGATACAGCACTGGCCCTACTGGCTGGTAGCTAACAACGTGTTAGCAGACGACAGATCCGCGTAGTCACTCCAAATAAAGCATACGGCTATGAGCATCATCGAACCACCCACGGCTGCTGTGAATTCTGGTAGAACCTAGAATCAGCAGCTTGATGATCTCCTACACAATTTTGTTATTGTTATTTGCCGTTATTAAAGGATGATATGCTTGTAAAAAACAGAGGGAACTAACTGAACAACAGACCAGTCCCCGTAAAATGGAGCAGACGAAATGGCGGGCTTGTTCACTTACAAGCACAAGTGGCCATCCCGTGTACGTTCGCTGACATGGCTCTTCGCTTTCGGACCATAGCATTCTAACGCAAACCTCTTATCGCCCATTGAATTGCCGGTAGTTGCTCCAGAAGTGCAGTTTTGTGTACACACAATTTGCAAGGGTATGATATAGTCACGCAGGCGGGTCTTTGTTAAGCTTCATGTAACTTCATAAAAAACAGTTGATAGTGACTTTTACTTAGGTTTGAGGACACTTCAAAAGAGGGTATTTTTTTGGCATAACCTCGTATCGATGTATAATGTTGCGTCAAGTTCTAATTTTAAAAGACACCAGCCCTTGATAAATTAGCGGTACTCAACGAGTTCTCGTCTTTCTTTTTGCTCTCTTGCCAATTATTAGTTGAATAGTTCTTTCCGTTACAATATATTTTAATCTTATAGATATAATAACATTTTAAACTTCTAGATTTTGTCACTCAGACTGCGAAAATTCGAAAAGTTTCAAAAGATGTTCACATCGCATATTTGACAGAGTGGCCAAAAGCGACAAAAATAGGATGTTTACTAGCCGTATAGGCTGATCATTTAGATATAAAAGGTCTCATTTCCATATCACGCTCGCGTATGAAACTATCTAGATCTCAAGAGAACTGGGAATTTCGCTGGGGTGCTGCAGAGCTTCATATAAAATATCCAAGTGCGCTTATATTAGGAAAAATTTCAACTTGAACTAAAAACAGCTTCATGCACTAGAAGTCAGAGGAAATAAAGTTTCTATCATAATGTCCACCGTAATATGGAAACTAGCTTGCAACCGACGGCCGCCGAAGTACATCGCGCTTTCTGCTTAGGTAAATGCAATATCTCAATGCCTTCAAAGCCGTATTATCCCTGCAGGTGCTGAGAAGAAGTTTTAATTATTCTAGCGAAGTTAGTGTGATTCTGGGAAAGTATTATGAGGCACTGTGTAGCGATACGAAGATGTACTCTGAAAACTGATACTATTTTGTACAATATACGGGACTTTCATAAAATGTGGGGAAATGAGAAGTGATTGCCTGGATTTCTGTCCAGCTATCGAGGTTTGAGCCTTTACGCCACAAGTGCTACGATGGTAACGAATATTCAACAACAGTTTTAGAATAGTTATAGTAACGGATTTTCGAGGATTTCATTGCTAAACAGCCGTGTTTTTTGAATTTAAATTTAAGGTTTTCAATAAGGCAACTGAATAATTGCGTTTGCCACGTCATTCTGGTATATGCGACTATTTAGAGTCAATAAATTCTCTAGATAGGCTGATATTTATTTCGATCAAAATACTGTAAAAATGTATATACCTATCATTCACCCTTTAAGCTTACCAAGATCCAATTACTAAAATATGTTCAGTGTCTGAACTTAATATGGATAGATAAAAGCCAATGACAACAATAAGTCATCTTTATATTTGCAGACAATTCGTGTAACAACACTGAGTTATTTTTTAAATAACCATTACAGTCATTGACAAAGTTGTCGTAATGAGATATACGTTCGTGTACGATTATGTTTTTATAATAAACTGGTTTGTTGTAGTGCAACGTACGTGCGATTCTCAAAGCCAAACTTTGAAGTCGTGCGGGAGAGATACACATCATCAGATTAGAGGGCGGCATATGAATGTCATGCTATCTTCACTATATTTTATGGGCTGTTCGCACTGAAAATACGACGAGGGCTACTAAAGGAAGCACTCTAGGTGGTACGCTAAGCTCGATGTTGGGTCAAGATGTTGCGCTACTCGATGCCCGTGTATTTGAAGCAGTCTTTGGGTCATCCTGGCCTAGGCAATTGATGGTGATTATGCATCAGTGCCTGAGGATCGGCAGCTGGACGTCAGCGCCATCGATATTGCTGTTAAACCGGGTAGCCCTTTTTCGGGATATATCGATGCACCACGAGCATATGTTGTTATTTTTCCTTGCCGCCGTCGAATCGGAGGTCCGGAACTGGATACTTGATAGGATGATTCTATGCTATAACTTCTGGTTTTACTCTTTGGAAGCCAAAGACACAAGTATGAAAAAATAGAAACGGTGTATAATGTAGATGGAACACATACGTTATGCTAAAACCTCAGCCATTTTAGGTATGGATCTCACCGAGGAACGGTAGGTGTATTTGCCTGGTGAATAGAACTGAGAAATAGGGTGATTAAGGGCTTTTATTCAAACCTTTTATGAGAGACGGCAAAAGTCCCTATGCTCATAGCAGTCGAGTGTATCAAAACCGTAACTTATTTCGATCGCGCACCCATGGGCAGACCATCTTCGAAAAACCAGCTTCAATAGGGCTATTCAATAATATGTGGGGCAAATGTCGATTGCCTGGGTCTGGCGTCATGAGTGTTGTCGCCTCCCACAAGAAATTTGTGGCGAAGCTTACGTTTAGACTTTCGTGGTTTTTAATGGTCATCTGTGTAAGTAACACTTCATTCAATAATTGATGCAATGCACCAAAAAGCAAGTAATTAGCTAATTACAGTTAAAATGTTGACGCTCGTATTGGTACCCAGCCTGTGAGGGCATTTAGTCAACACCGCGTTTGACGCCTAACATCGAAAGGCTTAGCATGCAACTAAAATGAAGTCTAGCTTAGTTTGCTAGTTTTAGTGCGAGAAAACTTCTAGATAATGATGAATCATGTTCTATATGGGGCAGTTATGAATATAAATGTGAAACGTTGCCCATTAGTCATTCTATCGTATTAACAGACATGTCATTTCAACACTTCTTCTGGTTTTAAATTCGTGCCGTAAGCCATTCGAGTCAGCAAGACGATTAGATCAGTGCGTGGCTATAAACCTGAGCCTTCAGCAGATTGTGTTGCTCTAACACCTCTCTAGTAATGAGGTTGGACAAAGTTGGTGTGTCCACTTTGGCCCTTCGGGCGGTGGCTGACGTCGATGACGGCAACAACAACAATAATGTCGTCGTCCTCGGCGTTGTAAAATGTCTCCATGCCGATATCCTCTGTCGTCTGTTTCCGCTTAAAGAGGAAGTAAATTGCGTTTCGCGGGCTTTGATTTCACTGAGACAACCAAGTTACCGCCGCTCTCCTCGAATTGATCTAATGAAACAACCAAAGTATGAAGATAATCGCTAGACCTCTCATACTAATATACAGTGCAAGGTGTTAAGTTTGTTAGGTGCTTCGAACGATGGAATTGGCAGACTTAAATATGTGATTGGGCTAACTTCTAAGCCAAGAAGCGGGTAGTCCACTAAAGCACGAAAGAGCGCGGAGAAGCCACAATGTCTGCCAGTTAGATCGCTGCATATAACAATCACACGAAATTTTATCGACAGGCTGAATGAATTAACGAAGCTTATACATTATAAAGCTTTTCGCGCTGATTTCGATGTTACAAAAAGATAAAGTATTTTTCCAGTTGTTTCCCACCGATATTCAAGGATGCAGCTAATTAGAATCTATTTTCTAACTCTCCGTTTTATACCTTATAGGTAAGATGACAATGTCTATTGATAGATTTATATGCATTGTTTTCGTTCTTTATCGTCCATTCGTGGGGGGGGGGGGGAACTGCGGCAAATTCTCGTGATTTTTTTAGAGACGTAGAGAATTAGCGTTACCTAAGCATTTTGAATAGATAACAACAATAACAACAAAATTCACGCTGAATAGAGACAGAGGAAAAATGAATCACGAGCAAAGGTTGTCCTCATCAATGGCATTCATCTGTCACGAACGTGATGGCAAAGAAATAATATGAAAATTGATGGACAATTTATGAGCTTTATGGTAAATTAGTTTTGATCAGCGATATCACGAAACGTATTGTCTGTTGTAGTAGCAGCAGTAACAATTTTCATTTGATATTAGCGAAATGTTGCCCGCCGAAAGCTTTTGATATGTGTCACTGTATCATTTTGTTTTTGATTCTGAGAAGATCCTAATATGATACGTGAATTGAATAAGGCTTGTATATTATTATGGCGGTGATACTTCACATATTGCGGAGTAAGTTTCAATAGGTAAAATAGTAACTTATAGCCACCGTTTGCAAACATATAAGGAATCCTTTATTCTAATAATAAAGGCATCGTTTTTCCCAATTACCGATTATGAAATATCACAGAGAAAAATATCTTTAAAAAAATCATTTGGCTTGTGGTAGAGACTATAGTCGACCGTCCAACTTTCTGTCCCAAGTAGTGTTTTCGCCTTATCTTGATGGATTTATGTATTAGCAATAAACTTAACAAAATCGTTCACAATTTTTTTTTAAAACTTACATATTCCAACGTAATCACACTGCCATCGACTTTTATACCATTGAGACGCTATCGAAACTAGACGTTTAACTTTTTGTAAACGTGAATGTAAATTCGACATATTTTAAGAATTGGTTGTCTTGATTGGTAGGACTAAGTATACACAACGCATTGGCCACTAACCGACCGAGAGCTTCGAACTAGTTCGAACTCTATTCGTTATTTTAACTTTTTCTTTGTGTTACCTTACAAATTTCAGCAAGTGAGTTTTAAGAATAAGCTTAACTAAATAAGTTTTTCGCAGCTATTTCTCTTTTTTTTGTAGTATCTAGGCCGACACGGACCTGCAAATTCGGTTACGAGCACTACAAGTTTTTAGACGTATCGTGTGAGATGCATTCAACATTTTAGAGGCTTATTTAAAAATAGCATCTTTTATAATTCAGAAGCTTGTCCTAGCTGCAAAGGTCACGACAATCACGGCATATCGTACACTACATAGATGAAAATCGCCCAAAATGAGAGCAATATGTATCTAGATACCCTAAATTTACTTTTTGTAGTGTTACTAATTCTTGCGAACAGTTAGCCATTGTCATTATTTTATTATAAGTCGATTTTTAAGAAGTTAATTCCAGTTCATGCGTGGCGTGTGCTTCGGAAGGGATCGTAGGCGGAAAATTGGGGTATAGTCTTTGAAGGAGGAGAGATAACCTGGCGGGCGATTCAAATGAGGAGTATACGGTCATGCGTGTTAGCGTCAGAGGAAGAGAGAGCGCGTGAAGTCCAAAGAGCAACAGAGGCAGTTACAAAGTGACTGAGCATAGTGAGACAGACCACAAAGCGCCAAGTTTTCGATTGGAGTGCGCCGACGCGCTTTATCCGTCTATGATTAGCCGTGTGTTGGCTCCCCTCCCACTAGCTGGCGACAGCGGGACAATTCCACCATTAAAATACTTGCACCCAGTGAAGTATGTCGATTTTCATGAAAAGGGAACACGTAGAAGCGATTGCGTGTTGTCTTGTTCGGGAATATTTGTTTCGGAAGTCGCAAGAAATTCAGGTAAGATTAGCGGAACGCGTTACGAACGTGGATGGTCGTTGTTATCGTGAGGTTGCCGCGGCGACGAACCACGAATGGCAACAATAAGCATCATTAGCCTTGTGTTTTGTCTGAGGCGAATGGGAAAGTAAAAAAAATTAACTGGCTTTAGCATTAGGATTTGTTCTAATTCTAGATTTTGTTATTCGTACTTAGCCATACCCGATATGCAAAGGCAACATGGCGACAAAAAACTTTTAATCTTCACTTCAATCTAAAGCACTATTTCTATCCCGGTTACCGCAAAAAAAAGTACGTCCCGGATCGTGTCACGAGTGTAACTACCAAAAAATAATATGTAATGTAAGATAATAAATTATTCAAGAAATGGGAACGTCTAAAGCAAAAATCTGTTCTTGCTAATAGAGTCGTTTTAATATCGATTATTTTTAGATATTCAAGTTGCAGATCGCCGGAAATTTGTACTTCTTTCAAACGGGAATTGAACAGTTGAACGTGGAAAGTAGCCCTTACGAAGCTCACTCTCCTTGCTGAAATTGTCGATAGAATCACTTATAGTTCTACTAAAAGCAAACCAAATACTGTTTTATATTCAGAAAGACTTCTTCCCGTAGACGGGCCGACACTGTAAATATTAAAGCATGCTTTCAGCGATTTTTAACGGGATTTCGTTATTAAGTTTAAAAATACCTCTGATCAACTTTAGAAAAAGTCCGGCCTCAGATGTCAGTGTCGTACTAATCGTAGCACGCATCAAAGAAGTAGCTAATACAATATAGCACGGCAATCGAGTTGGGTTATGAAAGCATTTACGAATTTCTGCGATTACAATATCAGAGGTAAATCTTATTTCTCCATTGATCGTTGTTCCCATTTGTCTTTAATCCTTACTCGTTGTTTGGTGCACCTGGGTGTCTCGCAGAGGAACTCTTTTCAATTGAACTGTGTTTAGAACATGGTCACTCCAGATTTACAATAATCCTTTCAGGGATTGCGAGATGTTTTGCACGCACTGGAAGAAACATTTCCGCGTACGCCTCAGTGTTTTCAGCATAGGGATCAGCTCATTCGTGCAGTTAGCCTCGAAAAAGCTGCCAAAGAAAATAAGGTACCAGTTTATTTATACAGCAGCATAAAATCATAAGATAAAATCGGGATTCAAAGTTATCTGATGATCAGTTTAACGAGAAGCAATTATTTATTTTGTTGTTTAGCAGTACTTTAGGACAGTCGAGCACCGTTATCTTAATTGTGCCACGCACAAAAAACATTAAATACTTTCTCTTCAATACATTGTTTCCTCTGATTCAAGCAATTTCAGTAAAAGCCAGATATATATCTGGCAGTATATTTCTACAGGTTTAATGGGTCGCATATTGTATCTGCAATATACAAACGATGCATCCGATTTTGTCTTGTTTATCAGTTCTGGTTGTGCACAGAAGCTTCATGATAATTTGGTCCTTGTAAAGTTACTGGCCTTTAAGAAGCTAAATAGACACCTTTCTTTTTTTTTTTGCTATTTCTAGTTGTCTAAAGGTTATAGGGGTTCTACGAGGGATGGAAAATTAGCCAACTTCGAGGTTAATCTGTGTATATATACGCTTTCTAGCCGCTGATGCCACCTGTGCTGTTTGTCGTAGCGAAGTAAATAATCCATATTGCAAGAGGCTTGATACTCAGTTCTTCTGATAAAAGTTAAGCTAAATAGTGAAAGGTAAATAAATGTCTATATGCAGGTGGCCGCCTCATCGTACCGATCTCTAATTGAGATCCTGGTTGCCGATCGTTTAGAACGACGTCGACTGAAAAGCCTCGTTCGTGGAGACAAGGACCTTAAACAACTGGAAAAAGATGAAGGAAATTCAATGAAAGCAACCGACGATAAGCCTTTTGTAATAGCTTCCGGCTCAGCCACTGGAACCGTTAAAGGAAGATTGCAACTTGATGACACTGTCCACTTGCTTCGAAGCCCTAGTCCCGAAAGGGATCGAATTAGTCCAGTCGGTATACCTGCAAAAGGTTTGTGTGCATTCATTCACAGTAGTCTTATCGCCTATCTGTAGAGATTGTAATGATGATTTAAAGAGGGACAGCGTAGAGTCGATTTAACTGTGAGGTTTGTAGCCATGGTATCTAAGTGTTAAGTATGTTACCCCTTATTTCGTATTTATTTCGTAGAAGTATTTTATTTAGTTATGGACAGATAATCAGTTGTCAAATGACGACTGAGTCCATAAAACTTTGTTACCGCTTGGGACTATAAACTCAGAACCTCTACGTTATACGGGCGTTGGCGATTAGGCCAAAGCGCTCTTTCAGCATTATTTCTTTCTGGGATAATAGTATGTCTAAATGGGTTCATGATAAACTTTATCTCTGTCAGCAACGACCTCAATTCTAGCATCTCATACCGATTCGCGACCTCTTCTTGGTAGACGATCGGCCTTGCGCAGGGACTCACCAGCAATTTACAAGAGCCCGCCCAAAGAGACGGATCACGAAGGACTAACTTCTAGCGACGAGGAGGTATCACCAACTAAGGTATTGTCACATATCGTCCAACCGGTCTTATTGTTTTTATTAATATGAACGGTTTATTTTCCTCATTTCGAAAGCAATTTCTCTAACTAATTTACATAAACCTTACCTTGAAAAAGAAATAATCCTTAACAACTGATGTAAAAATAAGAAAGTCCTATATTTCAGTACATTTGACCGTTGAACAGCGAAATATTTACTCGATTTTTTTACCTGTGGACTATATCGATCGGAAAATTTTGTACCGAGACAATCAGCAAGATCAACAATAGCTACTGTAAGGCTAAATGAAACAAAGAGGTAGCTAATACTGCGGTAATTACGACAAAACTTTTGCATTTAATTTAAACAGCGCTGATAAACTGCTTTAGTAACACTCCGCGTATACATAAAGCTTACAATGAATATGTGTGCTGAAAAATCGAAGCTTTGTAACGAAATGATAATGGTTTCGCATGGAAATGCTTTTTCCACAAGAGATTTATTCCAAGAAATTATCATATTTTTAGTGTTTCGCCCAATATAGGTAAAGCAAATAACTCATTGAAATATTTTTCGCGGTTCTAGACCTTCGATTGAACTGTGTAAATGTTCTTCTTCGGTATCATTAATACCTTTAGGGGTGCTACTTTGATGTTTTGCTTTGTTTCTCGCCGTCGTTGTCGCCTGTGGACCTTCAACATTTAACTTGTCTATCTTGTGACCCAGGAATTTTTTTGAATATTTAACTTTAAATCAATGCATAGATATCCTTGATTAATTTACTACGAGAAGATAACAGAGAAATAATAGAAGAAATAGTTTGCCACATAAAAAACAGCGCAGTAACGAATACGCCATAGCGGATATCCGATAAACGCACTTTGAAAAAACTTATGGTCAAACATCGGTCAAGCGTAACAACAAACATCCTACTAGTCAAACAATGTATTTTTTTTATCAAACAGAAACACTAGATTTTTTATTTAAATTCATGATTTCTATTCAGTGGAATAATTTTCCGATCTGTTATTTGTAGATAGTAAATTATATTAGGTTGTGGTGGATAATGGTAAAACTAGGCAAAAAATTTTACTATGTCGGTAGGTGAGTCTGCAAACTTTCAAAAATATATCGCATATACTTCTGCGTTTTATTTATTTCCAGCTTCGCTTAATTAATCAAAATTAATTTAAATTATTATTAATAAAAAAATATTTTTCTCTGAATTCAAGCAGTAACTATAATTGATGTGATAAGCAATTCTGCTATTTATAATTATTTATGGTAAACACAAGCACATTATTGCAAGTATAGCTTTTTTTCAATAAAAACAGTATACTATTTAAGATAGTTTATCATTTCAACATTCATTAACCAAGGCTAAAAAGAGCGGTTGGATGAGCTTCTAGTGAAAGTCATCCGGTGGATATACTTTGAGTTTGTTATGGTCAAGCATTGGGCTAATCCAAGTCAAGCGTTCTTCTCCCAGATATAATGAAAGACCGTCGCCTTTAGGTAGAAGCTTGAGAGCATGTGCTGCTGAAAATTGAGAGATCGATAAACGAAATCACCTTTACGTTAATAATCAAAACGGAATTTCTACCTAAATATGGAAAACGTTACCGACTTGAAAACATCTAATTTTTTCAGCTGACGATTCTTAAAATCGTCCTTATCTTATTTTCTCACATTTTTCCGTAACGCGTTTCTTTCGGAACTATTAGAAATAAATATTAGTATATCAGAAAGTGATCACCCAACATACATTGGTACTTTCATGAGTTGTGTAATGTTATATTTGTAGATTATTGGCGGGATTTAATGTCCCCGTGATTTGTTCTATTCAAACCCAAATCACTGAAATTACGGTAAATCAGAGCAGATTTTGGTGGACTGTTTGTCGTAGCAGGAATACGTTCACCCGGTATTCTTGGTACCGAGGGAAGGCCAGCTCTTTTTAAAACAAGACAGCAAACCCATTGTAACGAAAAACGGCGCTTCGTTTTTTTTTCAATTTGCTCGAAGATCAGCTATCACCCGACCTCTTTGCGCTGGAAGAACTTCCATCAAAATTAAGAATTTTTTTTTATTTGTACGAAATCTGTTTCTGAAGAATTCGAGTTAGACTTCCATAAAGAAAACTCCTCAACAGCATTTAGATATGAAAGGCGAAAAAATCATTAGGCATTTGAAGAATCATGGTCAATGCACTCGGATTTTTTCTACAAAAACGGCTATTTTGGAGAGCAAAATATAATAAAATGCCGGGTGGATCAATCAGATAAGTTCCAGTGGTTAGTCTCTTTGAAACGTTATTGTATTCTTCACTTTTTGAGGCACTCAACTTATTATAACTCCAGAATTTAATCCTCCTAAAATTGTTTTATACGCAGCATATTTAAGCGACACTTTAACAGGTTTATGCTAACCGATACTGCGTAACGTATGGTAACTATTAGAAAGTTGAATTTTGGACGAAAAATGCAAATATTGTTAATGGATGGTTTAGGCCCCAAGCTGAAGCTATAATTGCAGTGGGTGGTGGTGCTATTGAATACAGGTGTCCGCTAAAAATGATATGTCCACCATGCAAAACATGGAGGAGATATTGATCTTTGTTTAGGTGCAATGTTAAATGCAAAACTATAGGAAAAGTCCTAATTTAGGTGCCGTATCCTGTATATATGCGTATATTCTGTATATTTGCGCATCCATGGCCATTACCTAACTCAAGTTCTTTAGATAAGCTTCCCATTGCGTCTTTTTTCATTTATGTGATAATTAATTGAGTTTCACTTCATAGTTGATATTTAAGCAGCCACCTGACCCTCCACAAGTAGTATATCTTACCCAGGGACATAAACAACCGTTAGTGAGCAGTATCGAAGCTAAAAATTTTGTGAATGGGAAGGAATCGTCATATCTTTATATAGCGTCTCACATCGACATCTGTAGTTTGTTTACAAACTGATAAACTTTTCCGGTTCTTTTGCAGCCTACTTCAGATAGAAATTTCTAGAAAATGAATAGGATAAGTTATAGCTTATGATTCATTGCAAATTAACCTAACCGTTTCTTCCAAAATAGGCCTTTGTCAGAAAAACGGCATCGACACTAAGGTAAACTCGACGATTCCTGTGGCTACCAGGACCCATAGTTTCTTGACACTCTTGTGATTCATCTTGCGCTTTTCAGCATATATTGCATTCAATCAAGTGTTCTCTTTATCTGATTTAAGCTGTAAAAATACCAGTGCTTTAGCCTGTAACATAAATATTTCCAATATATTGCGTTAGGCCTTCAGGGTACTAATTTTATTACTACTATTGCAACTTACATGAGAGCCTGAATGAACGTCCTATCTTTGTACTTCCTTTATTTCCTATCAGTAGATAATTAAAGTAAATCAAGGCTTACGGTTGGGTGAAATGTGAATGTGCGTTTAGAGAAATCCAGGTATATAATTGGGAAACCAGTAAGCTACCACTGAAGTAACATCTCCCAAAGCAGAGGTTAATTTATTTTTGATAAATGGTTTCCTACTTTGTTCAACCGCATACCTATTTCTTGTATAACTGTAGGCTTATATTGATCCTTGTTCTTTTCCCCGAATAATAATAATAAGTAATGATCGATAAGTTTTGCAATTATTTCATTAATATAGATCCTCCTATAAAAAAAGCGATTTGTTCAAAGTTCATCGATTGAAAGAGCTGCTTGAAGGACGCACCAGTATCATTGTGGTCTCATTCTTGTTTCCACCAAAAAAAATGAAGATCTAACTGATGACGCTTTTAACAGATACTTTTATCGATGGTGTGACCTTTTTGTGAGACTTTAATGAAGCATAAATTCAAGCCATAAAGGATGGGATCCGAATGCAACTGCGGTTTAGCGTGCATTTCGTTAATAACATAAGCAAGTTCGTTATGTCAAAGTGATGGGCGGCGGACAACTACCATTTCCAAAAGCAACAGTTATTACAAACGCTGTGCTTCGTCATAAAACAGCAGAACTTTGGGATTTGAAAACAGGAAGTATAGCCTTAGGTGATTACCCAGGTGCACAAAACTCAACAGTGACTTTCTAGTTCGTAAGAGTTATGACTATATCGTATACGTTGCAACTAGGCGAAAGGGTGCTTACAAAATGGATAGACGAAACTCGGGAGACGAAATGTTCGGATTGAACTTTAGCGGGATATAACAAAGCGCGCTCAATGCGAAAAAAGATGGAGAAGCGCCCTAGATAATAAGGAGCACTCGTTTCTACGCTAATGTTCACGTTGGCTAATAGTAGACACCGTTTTCCGACACGTAAATATATCTGCTACCTGCTTCCTAACCTATATATTATTGTACAATACACAATTTATGAAGAGAAACATCTGTCCACAAGAAGGCTGTTCTTCTTCATAAACGTAGTTTCGCTGGAAAAACTTGCGAACTGGAAAAAACCTCAATAACTCGAATAGCCAACTGCATAGAATCATACATTTTTTTCAAAAGTCAATTGGGTTTTAGAGTGAAATGAGCACATTATTAAGCGCAATTTAAACAAGCCTAAAAGCGACAAAACTCAATGTTGATAACGTACTTTATTCCGTTGCACTGTCTGTCAATTCCGCTATTGGCTTCGACAGTATAAATGGAAAGAACTTCGTATTTGAGCTTCAGTAGAATAATTTCAAGGTGAAAGCAAGACAGCGTCTATCCTGCGAGCTAGAGGATAGATGGCAGCACATGCAGTTAGGCTGTATACAATCTACGATCTTACAGACAAACAAATACATAGTCAAGACCAGACAGGATATACCCATTGATCGTGTTGCATTTCTATGCCTCATGAATAGCTTAGAATAGAGAGCCTATGGCAAAGCTACAACATACGTTGATGGCAGTATCTTTAACAATATCACTTCATCAGTATGGAGCTCGGTATACAATGGTACGATGATACCTATTTTTATTACCTATTTTTTTCCCACAATGTTTCGCTACCGACTCATTTAGCAAGACTGATAAAGTTAGGGTTAATGCAAAAAAAGTCTGGCGAATTTGTTCCAAAACGGTCGCTACTAGAAAACGCTGCCGTGCCTTGTATATCACTAAGTGAGGCTTTTAGGAGTTAGACTGATGACAAACTCAATGGTTTTCCTTACATGGAGAATCCAATTAGACATCTGGCAGAAAAAGCCAAGGTTACAAGGTATCTAATAACGTGTAGAAGTTTTGACCGGACGTAAATATTGTTGCAGCATCACAACCAATGCCTTATTCCCCAATTAGACTAAAATGTAGACATTTTTTTAGCCTATTGTCGAGTTACAATGATATTAATATATTTCATCAAAATCAGAGTCTCTGCAGAGTAATATTTTTTGCTGTCATTTAACTCGTTAGTACTATTTATTGTTTTAGTACTATATACTACTATCGGATTTTATTATCAAGCAAGGGGAACCGTACTGTTAGCGTTGGGTTCGGTTGGAAAGTAGGTCTAAGCCCAAAGAAAATTATTAAGAAAAGGCTTTTTGTTGCCTTGCATAGAGACGTTGTAATTCTGTCCGGAAAAGCTAGAGAACCTGGACCTCGATTTGTAATTGAAGTAGATCATTTTAGTTGTTCTTTGTCCCAGTTGTCATGAGATTTGTTTGTTCTAAAATTGACAGCTGATAGCAACTTGAAAATACTTACTTCCGTACGCCAGTGCAGTAATAGTAGTACTTGTGGTATAACGTAAGTAATTCTTTTCGGATAACGAAAACAATCATCATCCCGCGGGTGCGGTCGTTATGGCGGCAACACCGTTAGGAAGTTCAGAGAGCGAAAACGAAAGTTCTGGACATGACTCGATGTTGACTCGCTGGTGGAGTGAACTCCGAACATGTCTTCTTGGTTTCCAGTGTCAGGAACGTGAACGGGATCGACCTCGACCTCAAAGCGCCCGGGTCAGGTACAACGCACAGGATGGTCAGACAGTAAATACAAAATCTGCGGCTGTCATCATCCGAGATGGTATGCAGGTAGTCAAAACAATGTGTTAGTTTATAAACCGTCGTTCGAAATTTGTAACACGGTGATGTAGATAAAAACCTATTCGACGGTCTTTGTGCGAGCGAACGACACGGTCAACCCGTCACATTTAAGTCTTTTATTGTGTAAGTTATAATCATTGGTATGTTCGGGCAACTTAAACTGCGTAGCTAAAACTATAACGAATAGGCTTAAGTAGTCATATGTGTATTTACGATACACGTTTAAATTAGAATATTCATTCTTTTAGATATGCGAAGTTTCAATCACCAAAATGTTAAATCAGACGGTATTCCTTTTTAACAGATCCTTACGACGCTTTATAATGGACAAATGTACTTGGAATAATATAAAATGACAAATAGAAATTGATTTAATAAGTTTATTTAATAATAATAATAATAATAATAATAATAATTTAATAATAATAATAAGTAAACTGAGTAGAAAGCGACATTAGTTTTTAAGTGTGCGCATTTGGAGTAAGCAATTCTAGAGGAAAAAACTGTAATGAAAAGCATAAGCATGGGGTATGTATTTAAGCCCTTACATCTTTCACGTGGCAATACAAACGCGGGCGTTTTCTATTACCCAAATAAATCATTTGTTTGACCCCACTAAATACTCATTTCAATTGGATTGGTCAGGACTAAGGTTTGTTGGAAGTAAACGATATAGCGGAGAATACCTCTAAGATATTGCCTGTCTTGCAGTAAAATAATCTATCCTGATAATAGGTTTAATTATTATGGTGGCTTGCTTTTCATTTACATATCGGAAAATTCTCCTAAGAAAGGGGCACTGTCACTGATGTGTGGATTGACTTAGTATTACATATATTTAAAGAAGACGAGGTAGCCTTGAATGAAATGCCAGTTTGATGAACTATCTTATGCTATAATCACAGGTGATGTTGATCTTGAGCGGCGGAAGTCAGCTTGGTCGCACTTGACGAAGTCGACGAATTCACATATATTGTCGTCCAATATTAACCCCAGTGGACCAGCTGTAGCTAGTAATAGCCCCATGGCTCCGCTAACGCCGGCTATGGCGTCACTAAACGCCTATGTAATAACAGCGTCTGACTCTCCTAGTAGTCAAGAGACTAGCAACTCTCTACGCACAAGCCAGATTACGTCCAGTGCCTCAGCGCTACTTGAGCGAACCGATAATATTTTACGAAAGAAGGCCGCCCAGGTTAGTATCTAATTATCCTATTCCAAATTACAATAGAACTTCCCTTAGTACAAGGGTGTCGGCGGCTGGGTTCCGCCGTCGAGCAGAACCTTTTTGTCAGGCTTCTGTTAGAAGCTACGATAATCGCAAGTGACAGTAGATTGGTCAGAAAGGAGCTGCAGCCAATTCCAAACTTGGATGCCTGAACAGTTATTTATCCGCCTGATTTTATTTGGCACGCTCCTTTTTGGATAGTATTGTGCTGCGTTCAATGCACTGCTTACATATTGCTTCAATTCGGTAGTAGCAGTTCGAGATTGGAGGAGGGTAAGCAGAATCCGTCAGTCTGCCTGCTTTTAGTGCCTCAGGGCTAAGAACACGACTACAAATCTTAAGCAGGCAGGCTTATTGCGTGAAATCTCTACCTTGGCGCCTACTACACTAGGTTGCTGTCATACTGTCTGGAATTGTTCGTGTTGTTAGTAGGATTTTAAATGCGAGCAAATAGCCGAGCATGAACTTCATAGCCATTGCCAATAACATATGCGTAATTCTCGCACACTAAAAATTCTATACAACAACAGTATCAAGCACAAAATCACACGGAAAGAGGGGTTTTACAGGAAGGAAGCCATTTCGGAGAACGTGTCGGCACCTTAGAAGATTGAATCAAATTTGAAGGTGTGCCCTATTATGAGGAAAACCTTAGCAAGAAAGTGGAATTTATGCAGACGGTTAAAAAGTATAAGTTTTCGGAGAGACAGAACTGTGTAAAGTGACCTTATTCTATGAAAACGTTAGGCTCTACATGAAATCGGCAACGAGGAAATACTTAAGTATATAAACAAAAATCCTCTTGCATCTGGGCCGTGTCCAACGTCTGTACCTGATTAGAAATTATTCGAAGTCCGCAACAACGAAGACCAGCTACTCAAAGCGAAAGGCAGGAGTCCGAAAATGAGTCTATGAGGATGCCATTTTCGGTTATCGAAGGGCTTATCTATAACATGGAGATAGGTCTTGGGTAATCCAAAAAATTAATAGTCTATTAGGGAATGCTAGCAACACTAGTGCTGAGGAAAAATTTTCTGACGGATCCCCCTTTCTCCCTCACATCAACACCTGAAAAGTTATTGAAAAATGGTTTTCTGGTAAACCCGATTTTCCATCAGAAATAAACCATATAAAAAATCTTAATGAATACGTATTATTTATACAACAAGGTTAGTTGTAATATTTACAATTTGTAAGGCTACGTATTAAATTCCTTTAACAACTGGCATACACTTAAACATCATTTGAGTTGCGCAAGTCGGCACCGAAAGGCTTAGCAAATCGTTTAAGAAACGAATTTAAAAAATGGAAAGCATTAGGCAATCACAAGATCAAAAGGCTTTGACCTGTGGAAATTTTCAAACACCGGGAAGGCGCTTGAGCTTCTAAAAAATCATCGGAGTACTTAATCCTACTGATCATCATTTGTGTAGTTACGTGCTTATGAACTTGAACTTGGTTGAAAGCAAACCCTCTTATTTTAATTTGCCGTCTAATTGGGTCTCCTGTTCTGAAATGCCCTGCCATTAGTTAGCACTAGCAATTGCATCGACGAGTAACCGTTAACTAACGGCTATTTAAGCTTTCTGCGAACAGGCTGAGTCTTGGCAGGCGTGCGAGGGTTGGGCAGACGATGACGACACTTCAAAGGAAGATAAGCACTTTTTCATTTAACGTGATCTTCTTTCTAAGCGGCCCCCTTTGCGCGGGGAGGATGTCACCTTGGAGGATCTCACCGGGCAACAGGACGATCACGGACCGGCACGGCCTGAGACTGGTCGGATGTTTGCGCACAGGAAAATCACTGTCAGTGAAAACGAGGTTAGTAGTTTTTTATTAGAACATACGTGAACTACGTGTGAATACGTGTGATATCACTGCGATATATTATTAGCCTGATCAGACACGAAACATGCAGTGTTATTTGAAGCGCAGTTTTATATATTATTGAAATATAATCTGTGTATACATAGAAAAAGGCAAAACGCCGCACGAGATATACCGCGTTTGCTTGTCCCCTGTACGAGCTAGATCCGATACAAAAATGTATTCTTACGACGTGTTTTTGGGTTGTGTTTGCAGCAACTTCAAAGGCTTCTGTTTGGTGATTCCTCTCGTACCTTCGGAGACGAGTGGCTTCGGCAGGGACTAGAGTTCTCCCGTGAGGATAGTCATGTGGCCTACGGTTTGAGGCAAAGCAAAGGAGGGCCGTGCGGGGTGCTCGCCGTAACCCAAGCTTATATCTTTAAACACTTGTTGTGGCCCGAAGGAAAATCAGAGTTAGTGTATATTTCACTCTGTATATGTAAAAATGAGGTTCGGACGAGTTCGTAATTATTACAACAGAGGTAACCGAATATTTGATACGTATAAAGATAGTAAAAGCGACGACTACGATGTGGCCGGAAACGTATTTCCTAATGCGCTTTCTCCTACAAAAAAAAGCGTGTCCATTGCGATGAGCTTTACTCCGACGTTATAATTCCCGTGATGGCTCAATAACCTCTCGAGCTACGAGCTAATGTGTGGTTGTTAGGTCTTGTTTGGGGGGAGGGGAGGAAAGTATGTTATGGAAGTCAGCTATTTTGATATTACAATTCGGTTGCAACGGAGGTATTAAACTACTAAATATATTAACTATTAAACTGTGATTTGTCAAAAATGTTAGTCCTTCTGAAACTTCTTCTGAATTCAAACCGGTTTACACTCAAGAGCTTTCCACAAGACGCAGCCCTACCAGTCAAATTTCGTCTACCAATAGCGCGTAGTTTCAAAATTCGCGGAGTTCGTTTGTAACACTTTAGTAATTTAATTAATGGGATTTTTCAAATGTGTATTGTTTAGTACAAGAGCTTCACTAAGTTGGTCACTATATGTGCTTTCTCTGTACCAGTTGATCGAAAATTCTGTCAAACTTAACTGAATTAAAACTTACGTAGTCAGTACATACTGATCGATTGATCTAACTTGCAGGGTTGGTGACATGTCATCCAGGTTACAAGTAACTGAGTCGTCACGTCGAGGAGCTCTGCTACGAGCCATCCACGAAATACTGGTTCAAGCGGGTGGAAGTGATGGACTCAATTCAGTGAAGACTCAGAGCGGGGGCCCTTATAAGTACGTTCTTGGCAAAGTGGCTGGGAATTCACAACGGACGGCATTTACCTCATTAACGATCTACAATCTGCCAACTTCGGAACAGCTAATGGGTAAGTTCTAGTCGATTATGCGCGTAGTCTGCGCACATGCAGGACAACTTAAGGGCGAATTAAAACACTTGGTTATTAGCTCAGCTTATAGGCTGGATTGTTCAAATGAGGCTTCAGAAAGCACAAATTAAGCTAACCCTTTATTAATAAAGACAATAATTAATAATAGTACGACTAACCGTACATTCGTTTGTTTCCTGAAGACTTAACGTAAAACCTCAAGATCAATCTGTATTGAATCAATTTGACTGATTACAATAGCTATAGTTAGCTATTGCTAAATTTTTCTGGTCGGTTGATATAACGTAAGTGTTCCATAAACGGATTAGGTTTCCTAACTCAACATCAGGAAGAAATTCTACGTGACGGTGTTGTTCAACTGCTTATTTCGGTTCTTCTATGCCGCGGTGTCGATAACATTCGCAAGGACATGGATTCTCCTGACCACGCACTCATTGGACGTCATAACCACACGACACAAGAAGTGGTCAACCTCATGTTGACCGGACGGGCTGTCAGTAATCTTTTTGATGATCGCCTTGATGTTGAGGGAACTATTTTGAAGGGAGTCCAACAACGCAGCACATGTGGTCTTCTATCACTTGTAGAAGCCTATGGAATAATTGAGGTGCGTTATCTTTATCGATTTCCTAGTGAAAACTAGTTTGGTTTATATGTATACATACAAGCAAAAAATAATATACGCTAGGTAAGCATAAGCATTTTGACGCTAAGGAATAGGTATTTTTTGCCTTGCTTGACCGGCTGACTATCAAGGAATTTGTGGATTCTTAAAGCCTTGAAAAGGCTGCATAAATTTGCCTACTTTCATTTTTTTACATGAAGTACTACAAATATAATTTGTAATTATACAAAATATTATAGCTTATATTATGCTGTGTTGTAGGTGGGTTCTTATCTGAAGTGCCCCATATTCCCTATTTGGGTACTGATCTCGGAAAATCACTATTTTGTCCTATTCGCGACCTCAGTCGCAGTCCTGGATTGCCGGGTTCCTTTCGAGCTTCTTGTCTACGATGGCCTAGCGAACTCAGAGAATGCTACTGTAATTAAAGTCGGTGAGTGACTCCCCTACATTATTTAGGAATCCTACATCCGCTTACTCAAGCTAAGCAATGAGCTTTGTTCTAGGTAGCCTAATGTGACGACCTTTCACCCTTCTAGTGAATCGAATATTTGACTAACAAGGTCAGCTTTTAACTCAAAAGCTTTACGTTTACGCAATGGCTGCCTCATAGCCAGTTTTTGTAGTTTGTCCCCTTTACCTAAAACTATTTTTCAGCTGTGTTGTGGTGACATCTGTACTTAGAAAGTGTTAAATCATCCTGCTAAAATGTCTTCATCAATGCCTGTTTTTGGAACTTTGGCCTGGAACAGTTCATGACCAGTTCCGTTCCTCCGGCCTCTTTCCCTATTATAGGGAACCGTCGAGATTCCAATCATGGGTGACGTTTGCATGCAAGTTTAGCATGAAATTCAAAGTAGCACGTTTTAGTGTCTTGTTTGCCTCGCTCTCCCGTTGACTATGTATTGCGTTTTTTGCAGAATTCCATTGTATATTAAGCTAATAGAAGTACACACTTTCATTAATGAGAAATTTGTAGGTAATCTCGTATGGCACTATAAAAGAATGAGAAGCACGTGATTGCTATATAAACTTTATGGTATGGTAAACTGTTTAGGTACTAATGTGTTCGATTCAAATTTTATCAGATCCGAGTCGTACAAGGGAGGACGCAGCAGACGAATCTAGTAAAAATCCCGTTGAGCTTTGCATAAGGACCAAGTGGAAAGGAGCTTTAGTGGATATTATAGAAGATTAGCCTCATAATGTTATTCAACCACTCGTCTTTAAGATTTAAATCTACAAGATTTCTATTACGGCTTCAACTCTACGGCTTCAACTCTACGGCTTCAACTCATCGTCAGCGAAATGAAACAACCTGATACATAGTTTCCCAGGGTGGCAAATACTGAACACTACAATGCACCGCACTCTGTGCTATATTTTTGGGTAAAAAAAAACAATGTAAATCACCGTGTACTAATGCGGATGGAAGAAATGTATTCAGTACTATTGTTGCTGGTCGTCAACGTCGGCCGAAAGAGCTATCAAACATTTGTTAATTTATGGAACGAGTTAATCTGGAATCTGCTTGGTAGTGGCAGCTACCAGTTATTTGCGTACGCTATTCTTCCTGAAGTCAGTCAGAGCTGACTAATGAAATCTGTAAGATAAACACTGACCACGTGTTCGTCACTTAATAACGGGAAAGTATATGTAATAAAGTTAGCAGATATGAAATGTTGGCTTAGACAAATCCGTTTGCTTCATCGAATAAGTTTAATTTATATTTTGAAGCATGGCTAAAACGGACGAAGTGCATTTACAAATTATGTAAGTACGTGTTTAAAACGTTGAATGTGTAATCCTGAGGTTGTTGCCGACAGGAAATCTTCCTTCTGTCATTACAATAGATAGAACAAGTAAATGATCATTTCATGGACTGTACCTAGAAATACATAATTAAAATGTGGTTAGCTTCGAGCTGAAAATCTGAGCTCAATCTGGATTTCAAAATATAATGAAGTGTGAGGAGAAGACTGGCGTAAACTCAAAAATAGGTTTATCACCTGTGACCACGATACCCAAATTCGAATGTTTCTGACTAGTAGTCAGATGACAAATCTGATTGAAAAATCTTTTGATAAGGCTTAACTAGACTTTTACGCATCAGCCCTATGACCGATGAATTCAAATGACTAAGCAATCTTGTCTAACTTGACGGCATTGCTTTCAACAATTAAAGCTCAGAATTTTTGTACTGTTTCTGTAGCCTGTTCCGCCACATCGATTTAACGACGTTAAAAAATGCCATTTAGATGTTGACCCAAGACACATCACTGAATGAGGTGACACACGCTGTCGGGTTCAAAAACAATAAAAGCATCTGTTTAGCGCTAAAAATCTATATTATGCTTTGAAAAAAAGTGCGTGATTTAATCGAAATATTATATGAATAATGGAAGATTGAATGTGATGCTTTGTTGCTTCTGATTTGCTAAAATGATTCTTAAAACAAAAACGCCCATTGAAAAATTTGCCTACTCATTTCTGGCGCTCATCATGGTTTATTATTAATAAACTTTGTATCCGTTCGGAAAATAACTGCTTGTTTATGTAAGGGTTGAACGTGATGCTTTGTTGCTTCTGATTTGCTATTACTCTGTGAACATCGCTAGTCTTTTGCATGAAAGATGTTTATATATAAACAGTATATAAATATATATATAAAAGTTCTTCCATGCAAAAAACTAGCAAATGCTCGCAGACTAATAGCAAATCAGAAGCAACAAAGCGTCACGTTCAACCCTTACATAAACAAGCCGTTATTTTCAGAACGGATACAAAGTTTCTTAATAAACCATGATGAGCACCAGAAGCGCGTAGGCAAATTTTTCAATGGGCGTTTTTGTTTTAAGAATACATTGAAAAGCTTAAAACCTTTTCAAGGTAATCTTACGTAATTGTAAACCTTAAACTCGCTGTACTAGCCTCTTTGTGTTACAAGCATCGTACTTATGGTTTTTGTCACTTGTAGATAGATGCAAACAATAGAACGTTCACTAAAATCAATCCCCACCACATCATTTGAAACAACGAGTATAGCTCAAAGGACAAAAAATGGCAATTTCTGTTGGCAGTGAAGTAAGCTTTACAAAAACATTAAAGTGATCAGGTTGCTGCCAGGATCAAAGTATCTAGAGAAAATTTAGTTCTACAAATACTGTGTTAGATGAACCGCTATATTCGGCGTGGCTAGATCTCTTTTAAAAAATTGAAGCTGGTTTTGTAACGTTGTCGTGGAAAGCCTGGAAGTCTACAAAACTGTATGCTTAATTTTAAAAATTTCACACAAAGTGACATACGAAACTGCAGTTGCTATATTAAATAAGCAATATATGATATATAAATTTATAATATGATATATATCATATAAGTTTAGTAAACATGGAGGTACTTTAATGTACTAAAACAGCTGCGAGAAGTGAAATCCCGCAAATATTCACTGTAATAAAAAAAAAAAAAGATTTTTCAGATTTTTTTCTTAGTTTTTGTCATTAAAGTTAGTACGTTAAATATAGTAAAGATTGAGCTATTTTCAGTTCAGCGTGTGCTATGGACATACGGTAGGACAGCTAATGAAATATACCGGCACTACGTATGCAGGTACCTGCGTTGCTATATTCAGAATCGCTACTCAGAAAGGTACGCAAAAGATAATCTGATTCAGATAAGGCCAAGCATTATTTTCCGCCTGCCATTGTCATCGGAGGACCCCCCTACACTGGAGAACTTTATGTGCGCAGTCATACCTGTTACATGTAGTTGTACAATATAGTTGTTCACTCGTATCTGATCGCATATAAACGTATCGTTACTACCTGATGTGACCCTCCTGCATGATTATGTGTACCCACAACATGATCGTAGTCTTAATCCATAACATCGCTTATCCTATAAGTCATCTGATATCGAATTAAGGTGAACTAGTAATTATCAAGATGTACGGAAAATCAACTTTCCAAAATGTCCTACCACCTGCTCCAAAAAGTTTTGCAGTCTTTGAATTGATTGATCAATAGAAACTACTCTCAGATATTTGACAAGCTTTCAGCACAAACAGGACAAGGAGTGCAGGTCTGTAGCAGCACGATTCTGTGAAGATGTGTGCTATAGTGGTAGATGAGCCCGACAAAGCTGTTCGGCAGTCGAAAAAACTGCCACAGATGAATCTTAACTACAATAACCTGGTAGCAATTCAAATAGACTTGAAGCTTATCATCAGTTCGACCGGACTTGCTAATAGCCAACTTGGCTAATAATCAGTCAGAGACTGCCGGGTCATGAAGATAAGCCAGGATGATTTAAAGGGCACTAAACGAATAGGGTTTTTGATGATTAGCAAAGTATTTGTATATATCAGTTATTTTCTATAGGAAAGGAGCGAGTATGAAATTTCTGGACAGCACAGATTTCTGAACCAAATAGATTTTTGCACTTGATAATTTTACATAAAACATGTAGCAAGCCTAGCATGCTCTAGGCAGTGATCCAGTAACCAGCAAACAACTTTGACATTTCTCTATTACACGTTAAAAAGACCCTAACCGCTCATACTGAATAGGGAAGATTATCTGATCTTCCCGTTTCCTTTTTTCTCGAAATTTTGCAATATATATCCTGCAAATTAAAAAAGTTTCTCGTAAAGATAAATGAGGTGTAGGTAAATGGATATGGATCTAGCTAGTGCGATACTGATACGGTGCAAAACAAAAAATTGGAACGTAGCTCTTTCTCTCGCTAGCTATGCTGAGACGGTATGTGCAAAGTAGAGAAATCCATTTTTCTTGAAAAGTACTCCTACGAGAAATTTGATAGAGAACAATCAATATTGAGAAAAATAATACACGGAGGAATCGATTTAGTAGGAAAAAAGATTTCACTCAGCCGATTCAATGAGCTTTACGCGGAACTCGATTCACACAGCTAAAAGTAATGCTGTCATCGACTACACCTTCACTATTGAGCCATTGATGTATCTCCTAATGTCAGATAAAGAGGTCCAAATCTTATAGGTAGGTTAGGTCGTTCACGATGAACGATTTTCTGAAATAAGGAATTGTTACAGCCATTTGGAGCTTAAGATAGTTTCAGTCGAAGTATGCACCATTATTATACATGACGCTTTGCAATTTAAATGATAATTTATTTATTCCACTGTTGTGGAAGTCTTGTGTACAGGAATGTTTCATGTCTCAAAAAGCAATTTACTGTTGAACTTGTTAACATTTGAATAATTTCCCTATTAGAAAGTGTCGAAGAAAGACTATAATTTGTGACATCGTTGCATGACGTGTGAGGTGGACGGCGAGGCCCGCAACTGGAACTCTTGTGGTTTTTCCGGTGTGAGATCGAACGTTGTTATGCAATAGGGATCGTTACCTGTGTGCACTGATCCTGCTTGCTTAATGGAGTATTTTCATCATCATCATCATCATCATCTCTAATTGTTGACGATTCACTTAAATCGTAATCGATAAATCACGACCCACGGAGCGACACTGTACGACGGCTGCATTAGGCTGCCAAATGAGCGCCATCTGTTTTTTGCAGCACTATATTTCCTATTCAATTACAGTTACTTACTAATATGATCGTCTCCGATTATCGTAGAAGATGCATCTTCCATCTCCAGTTTGGAATTCAGGGCAACAACGGGTCACTCCGGTAACATGAAAGCAACAAGATGCAAGCATTTAAACGTTTCTGCCCTTGATGCTTACTAAAATCTTTTTTACCCTAGTCATTGAACCGAGGTAAAAAGGCATGACATTTTTACATAAAATTTAACCTTAGTGCCATAAATACCATCGTCGCGCTACCTATCTTGGCAAAGGGTCTTCTATGAGACTCACGTTCAGGTTGAAAACGTTCTGTTTTAAACAAGGGCTGATGCTGTTTTTAAAAGTAGGAACTTCCTTCAAATAAAGAAATAATAGAACGAACTATCACGTCGTTTTAGTCTTTAGAATCAACCTAGGTACGTAAAGTACTTGCAGTTTTCTATTTTTCATGGTTCGCATGCTAAAAGCCTTGGAGACGATATCCAAGCAAAAGATCCTCAAAGATTCCCGAAGAGTTCAGGTCTATCTCAAATACAAAGAACAGTGTCAGAAATGTTGCATTGTTATAAAATAGCGTTTCAAAATAAAGGATTATTGTTTGCCATATTTTATACTGAATATTATAGCTTCTTGCATGTCCACCTAATGATTTTTCCGAAAAACACATTTTCAATAGGCGTGGACCTACTATATTCTGCTAATATTCGCAGTGAAAAATTCAAAGAAAGCCATACTATTTCATCGATTAGCCGCTAGTGGATTATCGGTCCGTTTCCCCTTCATAAATCACATCCGAAACTTGTCCTTGATAAAGTGCGAAAATTGCTTTTATAAACTGTTCAGAGTCAGTGTGGGCACGTGTTTTCACAGTTTTCTAGCGCTCTATAATAATCATGGTCAGCATTAAGTACTCTCGAACAGCTCTACACTTTTACTAAACTTCTTCCAAAATACCTACAACGCATTTCACTAGAAGTGATAATCTGAAGATAAATTTTATACGAGAAACTATCACGAAAACCTACTTATTTAAGTTGTTATAATGCAGAATGACAAGCAACTTTTTTGGGTTTTGACCTGACAACATGACCTGACGTCTTGCTCTTGTAGGGCTTTACGACAAAATTGACGACCATTGCAATGAGCATCCTATTTAGAATATCATCCTGAGTAAACTTTGGGGAACAAGGTGGTTCTGAGTGGGGAACAAGGTTGTATGGGCAACTTTACGTCTTTCGTCAATTAAACACAAAAACAAACTTACAGGAACGCGAAAAGCGCACCGCACGTTTAGAAAGCCCCACTTCTTCAGTGTCTAGCGATACAATCTAGAAATTTTGTAACGATTTTTTAATGAAGACTTCAGTGGATGAGTATGTCTTACCATGGTATGAGACGCATACACCAGAGGAACAGCTAACGAAAGTGTATATACGTTTTCGTTAACTGTTCGTCTGGTGTATATTCGTTGAGAAAAGCATAAAAATATCCATCAATAAACAAAATACATATAATTATTAAACCCGAACAACCAAACAAACTGATGGAAATCGATTCGTAAAACAATTCCCACCGACGCGAGTAGTATAACGAAAGGAGGGCATACTCGAAGCGCTGGACAAATACAACACGTGCAAGAATTCATTTTGCAGCTTCTTCGCTTGTATGGGTAAACTTAAATAATATCTTCTAAAGAAACTTGTATAAATCTACCGATGAGAAAACGAACAATGAATAAACAGGCGATGTTGGTCACCGACGTGTCAGGGACTGTAAAAGTTAACGAAGTGTAAAAACTAATTAGGAAATTCCCATACGCAAGTGCTTTTTCTATACCAAAATAAAACAATGAAAATTTTGATGATCTATTTCCCATTTGAATAGTTGATATAACATATTTGAGACGCGCGACCCTTTCAGGAAGTTAATCGGAAGCAATTAACATTGGGCACGCATCCAAATGGATGACCTGTTCGAAATGGGTTGGGTCAAAACGCACTGACTCAAGCTGAATGACAAGTGCGACACCTTGAGGAAGAACAGGCAGTTCGAAATGGAGAACTGAGCGGTCTTCATTTACGGTTCAGCTGCTAAAGCTGTAAACATATGGAAGCGTAATTTTTATAGATGGCCAAAATCGACCTGTAACACGTATTTATTAACAGATAGAGCATACCGATCTTTTAAGCAAGATAAAAGCAAATAAAGGAGGCAAATAAATAATAATAACACTATGACAATTTAGTATTATTATGGTCTACCGGTAAGTGAAATTGCGACCATGGTAAAGATGACATAAAGGTAATTTATTCAATTACAATCCATTTTGAAATTAATAACCTTAGGATCTCTCTGTACATGGAAAGGAGGTCTACGGACCCACAAAGGGTATTCTCAGCGAATCTCGTTTTCTTCGGGATTTATGCAAATACAAAGTACACGTATTAAAGACTCTAGATTTGATTGCTTTGTCTTTTTGTTGACGTGCACGTAGTCCTGTACATCTTATCGATTATCAGACAACAGCATGTTCTGCTTCACGCAAATCTTGCAAGAGTTGGCAGTACTAGTCAATCTTAAAGCTAGTTAATCTTTAACGTCAACGTTCCAAGGTTCATTGTAGTTCTGTGTAGGGACAAAGTGACATATGTCCACACGAATGTATTCCCAACTCACTAGTGTACATCTCACACAAAAACTTACTTAAAGATGTACTTCCTTGAGGAGAGTATACTTACAAACTGATGCAGTTTTGCTACCTGTTGTGCAAACCAGATGTTGCTATGTGGACATAAAAAAAAAAAAAAAAAAAAGCAGCAGACTTTGATGGGTTACTAATATCCAACAAATCCAGTGATTTATCGCAGCAATGGACATTATTAACAGGTAAGGTATGACGAATTTGTTGGTGGAGAAGGTTAGCAGAAAACATTTTCATGAGACATTCATTAATAGCAGTCACCGTGTATAGTTTTTTTTTTCATTTAGTGTCGTTACATATATTTGGGTTATGAGCATGATATGAGGCTATAAAGCAACTGCTTGTGATAAGATAGAAATAGAAATATATTCCAGTGTGCGATCATTTGAGACAAATTGAATTTTAGAACTATTTTGAACATGCCTTTAAGTTGGCGCCACTTGCATAAAACCACGGCCAGTCTTCCGTTTAAATGAATTTAAATTTTGGCAGACTGCATGAATTTAGCATTCTCGTTACCAGAGGAAAACTATTTCCTTTTAAAACAAGGCAACATATTTGTTACGCCAGAAAACAGGTTGGTTAAAAATCAGTTACTATTACTATAACTGAAGACTTCTTTTGTTCAAAACCGATTCTTTATGTCCTTGATTTTTTATGTACCTGAGCTGTTTGCAAAATTCGAAAAGCATATCCATTAAACGAACCGAAATAGCTATATAAGGCTCATATTTAAGAGATTTAAAGAATCATCAAAAAATTTTTGATGCACCTGAATCTTTCAATAACGGCGGATTTGGTAACAGAATATTCATTGCTAATTTGATAGTCCAGATGAACGGTTAGTCTCCTCAAAATGTTTTGCACTTTTGTCCTCTCGGGCCTTTTTGTCTGCTGTTAGCGAAAACTTTTAATACTGTCGAAATTTTTATCTGTTACCTATCTGATCGACACTTTACGTCGACTAATTGGTAATTGATAGTGCTCGACGCACGGCTACCATTAAAAAGTTATTCGCGGATTGAATAAGGAATACTTTGAAAATTACTAGTTAACGTTTGATGTCCCAAATTACAGCTCTGAATGGTGGTTATATTGAATAAACGTGACCGTGATCAGGAACTACACTTTGAGCGCATACAAAAGAAATTCGTTGAAGTATCTTTTTTTTTTGTTCAGATACAGCCTTAGAAACAACTCGCACGAGAAGGCCCTGATTTATACGGAGTACCTTTTATATAATGTTAAAACGGGCTAATTAACGAACATTCATTTACATTTACATCTGCGTTTTAGTGTCTGATAAAGAGTGAACGAATTGATCCGTCGACTCATGCCTGACAGATATTAATTTCGGGCGAAATTGTTTGAACATCGAGCCTTAAATTCACTTTAACCTAGCGTTAATCGTTCTGTCAAAGGAGGTCAAATAAACACATAATAGAGACTGTTTGCTGGCTGAATCAACGAAACTTCTGCGCTTAAATTGACGAGTCGCGAAAAGAATTACCGTCATTGATGAATTAACAGTGCGACTAGTAGATTCAGCCAAGCAAACCATGATTAAGAAGTGTAAATATGTTCGTTTGTGCACGTACTTTAGAAAACATCAACAAAAGAAATGGACACAGCTTTGAACTACCCGAGGCAGAGCAAAGCTATAATTACGAGAAGGTTCATTTTTTAATTGTAACTTACGAAAGCATTTGATATAAGGAAATATTCTCAATTTATTTCATATATTATAAGTAAAATTTATAACGTAAAGCATTTATCTAATACCTTTTAAAATGATTGAGATCGTCACGAGATATTTTGGGTTACAACGTCTTGGTTATCATAATAGTTTCCATTAACTCTAGTTGAGCTCAAAGAAATATTGCACCGAAATGAAGTAGGTAACGGAAAAACCGTTGTGTTAGCTATAGCTTAAAAAGCTAAAAAAAAAAAATAATAATAATAAAAAAAAAAAAAAACATTAAAAAATGTGTTTTTTAATAGCTTACAATATCTTCCTACACTTAGTGAGCTTGTTCAGAACAGGAATAGAATGCGTAAATGAAATAAATACAATTATTACCTACTTATTATTGTTAGCGAGATTATTTCGTGGACGTTAAGATAATTTCTTGTAAAACTGAGGCAGATCTAACATCCGATATAGAACGAGGGAGCCTCAAATGAGGCGGCTGTAGCCTTCCTTCACGCTAAGAATGCATCCATTCGCGATTGGCAAACTTGGCAAACCAAAACAAAGGTGCGCGATGAGTTGTGATGATAAACTCCAAGTCTTCCTCATAGTCGCTTTCAAGGCGATCGATGATCCCTGAAGAGAACGTATAATGACTGAAAAGAAAAACCAGAGTGATCACTGTTAGTGCAGTGCGTCGTGTATATCTTACTATTATTGTTCGATTGTCATCAGAAAATGAAACTTTGTTTTATTTGTTGCTTCAACAATGTAGTTGATATTGTATAGCCGTGTTCCGTAACTAAACCAAAAACATTCTTATCAATGACGTATCCTATCTATTCTACTTTAAGTTCTATCTGATTAATGTTCAAGTCCTAAAATATTTCTGAAAGAGTTTGCCGTATTATTTGGAACAGTACTATCGGCTGGATTCGACAGCATTTCTATAAGAGGCTTCTAGAGGTATTAAAGGTGTCAGGTCACTTTTATTATTCATTCAAAAGGTACCTATATCGTAGCTAAGATCTTATCATGTTATTGTTTATTACTATTACGGATTCTAACAGATTTTTTTGCCGAATTCTATTGTAAGCCCTTTGTTGCCAGTTCATGAAATAGCGTAAAACCATAATGTAGCCTGACCCTCGACAGTGTACAGCCATTTCTTAAATACTTGCGAAATAGCTGTACATACATGCGTCTTGAAAATTCGTAGAGCAACAGTATTATCCCTGATCATTTCTACGAAAATATTAATAATATTATGTTCGCCTTTGCAAAAGGATCATCCAGTTCCGTAAAGCCTCGTTGCCTGCAGCACTTCTGGAAAAATTCTCAGTTGACAGGTGTGGAAATTTTTCGAAATTAGCGGTGTCTTCGACCATAATTAACGGCATCACTTATTAGTTCCTTTAAAACGTATCACTATGGGTGCATTGACTAGAAAAACGGATAGGTATTCTAATATATAAACTAAAGAAATTGGACAATCGTACAGTAAGTTGACTTAGTACATTCACCTGATCATATCTATATACTTGTATCTGTGTGCGCAAATCACAATTGCTTTATGGAAAAGCTTACGCGGAGCACCGGTCTGTAAATCTTTCATGATAAACAAGTTTAAATGATAGGAACCGCTCAGAAGAGCTTGTTTAGAAGACTGCTGTAGCAGTGAGTCTAAAGCACTTCTTGTAATAGCTACCAGAATGTTGAACTATATAAGCTTTCATTTAATTCCAGGTGATAATGTAGCATGTATTCAATAGAGAAACAATATTTTTCCTCGGCGAAGAAAATGGTTCTATGTCAATTTTTATCATTGATACTTAAATAATAATGCATACTCTGTTATTAATATTTATCGCTATATAATATATATATATATATATATATATATATATATATATATATATACATACATACATATACCTGTTATATAATTAGCAGCAATTTTCCAAATTGTTTGTTTCTTTTAGTCTTAGGCGATAATAAAGAACCAAGTATATTTATTTAGAATCGAAATTGTGCGGCTCTAGCATGGTTAGCTGAGATGTGGTCCCTGAATGTAGAGCATGAGCACCGGCTGGTTGAAGTTTGTTTTGCGTGCACAACTTTAATTGATGAAGAGAGAGTAGTTATTACGGAACTGAAGAAATAATTTTCTCGTAGATTTGAATAAACCAATGCTACTTCTAGTTTCGATGTTTTTGTTGCAATTTCAGATGATGCCGGAACACGAGCGTCATTTAACGTTTTTTCTTACGGTAACATTTGCCTTCGTCGGCTTCCTCATCAAGGGTTTCATGTACTACCAAACCCTACAGGAAGCTGAAAAGGGTAGTGGAATGCCCATCGTTGTCGTCGCCATTCTATCTGAGAGGTGAGCCCCCAAAATATAGTGTCTCTTAACCACTATTGGTCTAGGTAATAGCTGAATTGTCTTCCATCGGAAGGCTTCAACCTATTTCGTCTTTTTTTTTTTTTGTTACTATTAGTACTTATATTGTTTTTATGTAAAAATGAAATTGGTTTTATCTCATTGCAGATCACATTTGGAACGACGAAAGGCAATACGCGAGACATGGCTAGCCGATAAGGGCAACGTAAAGGCATACTTTATCTTGGCCAGTAAATCATGTAACATTCATCCACGAGACCGTTTGAATGATCTTTCATGTGAGTTCTTCTATCCCAATATTACGGCTGGCTGTTTGCACATGGTAGAACACACGGCGTGTGCCAGCGGAGCGGAGGGCCCGACTCGAATTGCGATTGGCTTTAGTTTTCGACTCCGATACCCAGTCACGTTGACAAAACTTGGAGCGCTTATCCACCTTCAAAATGTAAGGGTGCACTTAATTGATGCCGTCACTAAGCAAGTCTTATCCGAAGCGGTGGTCAGTGATCAAGATGAAGAGATCGGCGGATACCGTTACAGTGCCATCGATCCGATAAAATTCTCAAAGAACTTTGAGGGTATTCTCATGGTTACCGGTAACATTAGCACGAGTTGCGGTGCTTCGACGTTTCAGCAATCGGATTCGATCGAATTTCAGAGAGTTTACTACGATCATGTTGATGAGCACAGCCTTCCTTGGAGACTCGATATGACGACTCTATCAGCTGTAAGCGCTGAAATAGCTCTTGAAGGGGATCCTGAACTTTCTACCCTTAATGTCCTTCAACGCCGAAGACATTGGCTCAAGTATATCGATTTGCTCGATCAGATGATTATTAGTGAAATGAATAAATACAAAGACATTGTCACTGTTGATGTCGTTGAAACTTATCGCAATCTGCCACGTAAAATGAGTGAGACATTCGCCCACTTCAGTAAGCAGTCGTTAACTTTTTTAGTGAAAGCGGATGACGACGTCGTTTTAGACTTGCCTCGCCTCAAGCATATTCTTACGACATCGCTGATCACAAATCGCGTAGTCTGGGCTAAGACTCGGCGCGCATTTCCGATTTCGTTATATGGAAAATGGGCGGAGAACGTTGCCTTTCCTTCGCAAGTTTATCCGGACTTTCCGTGTGGTGCGACATACGTACTCTCCAAAGATCTAGTGCAATTTATTGCCAAGAATAAGGGCTCTTTGCACCATTTTCAAGGCGAAGATGTGTCCGTCGGAACATGGCTTCTGGGCTTAGCACCGCAATATCTCGGTGAAGGGCTATTCTCGTGCGGCATTCAAGACTGTGGTGGAAATGTCCTTAATAGGGCTGAAGTAGATAGTCCGGAGGAAACACGACGAATTTGGAATGTCTATATGCAGAATAAGACCCTTTGTGATCTGTGAGTGGTACGTTTTTGATACACATCTAGTCATCCTCAATTGTCTTGTATATTAGTGGCATACTTTTAGTTTCTTTTGTACAAATAAAATTGTTGTGTTTTTGAAAAATCGTTGTTGTGGCTAACCGATATATGTGTGTGTACGACAGTCATTTACAAAGCAAGCATATGTTCTGGCGTCGCATGTAAATCAACGTATCCCAACTGAGGTAAAATTAGCGCTTTCTATAATCTGAGATGACCACAAAAGAAAAATGGCTCTAATTTAAATAAGCTCGAGGGTCCCGTTGGCATTCAACTATGTGGCAATTATTTGGGTATCGATCCGATAGTGAAAAGTTGTTCTTTGAAACAAATAACTTTAAAATGTAGATAAAAAAAAACAAAAAAAAAAAGAGTAACCTCGCATGCCATATAATGAATGATATTTGGAAAATCTGAACAAATCGTGTGCTTTGGATGTTCTACAGCATCTGAACCCTCGTCCCGTTTTGAGTAAGCAAAAAGTAAAAATCGATTTTCTAGTAAAATCAATATTTGGATAACTTGGAACCTACATTTACGAACAAACTCTGCATTTCGAAGCTTATTTGACTGACCTCTATGCTCTTTGAATTCTTAAGGTCGGCAAAATTTTGCCATTAAGTCAAGTTGTAGTTCAGTGAACATTATGATTGCATTTACGTCCAGGTTTGGCACTTGTCCACGTTTTCATGAACAAATGCGTTGCGGAAATGCGCTTTCGCTACAAAAAGGGTAATCATTGATCACAACAAAACAAGCAGGGATTATTAAATTTATTGGTACAATTAGAACGCATGTTTATTGACAATAAAAGAAGACACAATTAATTATACAATGATTTACACGTTGGGCCTTGACGTTAGCATTCCATTCCACATTCATTAGAATAGAATATCACATCTATACTTTCTACATTATCACATTACAACCTTATGTACTTTTCATGTAAAATCTGCAGGAAAAAAATTTTGCGTATCAGCTAAAAAAATTTGGTAAGACTTAGTCCATGAGATAAGAGTAATAGAGTCGTTTTTATGTATTGGACAACTGTTGTACTTTGGAAAAAATATATTCTAGACGTATCTGCGGAACTAATTTACATATCTGTTTATATTATTTGACTCAATTATGTGACCAGTCACTTTCTGCATTTATGGTATCGAGTACAAAGTTAACCTTGTCTGAAAAACCCAAGCATTTATTAGGTATGCAGGCTCTCACTTTCATGTTTGTTTATCATATATTATTTGGTCTGTAGTGCATTACAGAGGTGCATTACAACCTAGGAAAATTGATGGTAAATGGTCTGTCAATAAATAATTTTCCAATGACCACAGATTTTAACCGTAAAAAAAGAAATGAATTCGTCTTTTATAATATATGTAGGAAAATCCTAGCGACCAATTACCAATGCTAACGATATATAATGTGTTGCATGTAGCATAGAAACTACATTTATGGATGAAATGGACTGATTCCAAAGAAATTAGTGGTTTCGCAAAGCTTTTTATGTATATACACGGTTTTATCGTATCGTATCTTATCTCACTTTTTCTTAATTGTAACTGCCAAGACTATCAAGGTTCTTTCACACATGGTAACAGGTGCTATAATAAATATCTAGTATAACATCATAATAGTAAGCGATATCACAACCTGCAACTTCTAGAAGTTTTAAACGACCAGTGGGTCACTCAGAAATTATCATAATCAGCAATGCCATAGATATGTTTAATGGAAGCACTTAATATTCAAAACTTTATTTAAGATTCATGAAGAGTAAAACCAGTTAATAAGAACCATATATCGTATATATTTTTTATTTATTAAAGTGGAAAAGCACATGTCAAAAGCTGCTTCCCCTCTGGGTCGAAATAACGCAAGAAAGAATGGAAAATTCCCGTAGGAGACTAATATAAGGTTGCTATAGGAAAATATTATTTAATCTTTGTTGAAAATCAAGTGGGAAGAGCGTGACTGGGTAATATCATAGATTATCGGAAAACCCTGACGCATTCTCTGGGAGACAAATATTCTCTCTTTTCCCACATGCCACAAAATCACTGTGTTTACCTTCAGATGACGGAAGTCATTATTTAAAACTGATAGAGCTTTAGGCAAGCCGTCGCAGCAACCTTTGCATACACTCGCAAGTACCTAAAGGATTCCACACTTCGATTTAGCAACCCGAAAACTGTAGACATTTTGTGCCGATAAAGTGTTGTAGTTGCGACCAAATCCCACTAGGCGCTAAGCCATCAGCAGCTTGTTTGGTTAAAAACGGCGTTCGAACGAGAAGGTTTGCCTGCATAGCACAACAAACTTATATGTTACAAATCAAGCATGACACATCTTAAGCGTTCCACCCTATTTGGTAGGTAAATATGCCCAACAAGTTAGCTTGTATTCTACTAGATTCCATGAGCGCGGCTTTCCTGAGAATCAACAATATAATAATCGACTGGCGATTTTATAAAGCCGTCATTATCGCGCAATCGCCAATGCCACGATATTGATGGCAGTTTTGGTAGAAATGCGCGCGTTTTTATGGTTCGGACCGCCTGATGAAGAATGATGGTCCTGGTCGTTGTGATTGTTGTTGAGCAAAGAATGATCTGAAAAGTCAGGTGAGGATATAGCTTTCCAGCGTCTTCCAGATCCAGATGAGCCTTGTACCATATCAAACAATGTATTTATGAAGCGGGTCACCTCTTTGCTTGTGCCATCTCGCATTTTCGGCCATTTCGTATGCCTGTGGAATAATCATAGAAGAGGCTAAAGCATTATTCCGAAACTCCTCAAATAATTAGAAAGAGTAGTGTAGATATAGGCAGTGTGAATCGTATTATCACTAGCTGCTGGGGTTCATGCTGGTTACATACGAACAAGTTGTGTCTCGATATAGATAGCACACGGATTTATCAATATAAGTTATAATCGATGTGTTAGAACTGAACCAACCTTGGCATTAGAGATCCTTTGCAAGCCATTTTTTGGTGCGTCAATACACCGCATAGCCTTTGGACTAGACATTCGTGGATATCAGGATCGACATCAAGCTTTGCGAGAAAACGCACTAAATATTCGGTCGTCATGCGTATGCCCTATGTTTTCGGGAACACTCATTAGTTAATAGAAGCATTTGACCGTAGAGACACTGACGTGCCTCTAAAATCAAGTTAGTATCATTACGAGCCATCATGAGTCGTCAACTCAAGCCTGGTTTGCCTCGTTACTGCATTATTTCTGTGTTGTATCTTAGGTTTACTTATTGTTACTCTAACCTGTGACGGGGTCATGAAAGCGCAACCGTGCGGTTCGGTTGTGCGTAGATACGTAAAATGAGCTTCTAAATGCAAATAATAAGAAAATATGAAAAAAAAAAAAGTGACATTTGTGCCACAGGGTTCATTCGATCAAAACACCAACATTCCACTGCAAAGCTTAGTTTTCAGATCATATAGAAATGTAGAAGATACCTAATGCTAGTCTACTATAAAAAGTAAGCTGATTAAATTGGAGCTTGTTTGGCTGATCGTCTACGGTTTTACGAATGTATTCAGTCGAAACTAAATTGCTGGGTAAAATTCGTTTCAGGCACGATGTAAGCAAACTTGCAGCCATGATAAAAAAACAACAGTGTGTCGGTTCGCGTTGGATCCCCACAGATATCACAGCATTCATGGGTTGCTCTAAATCGAGCATGCGAAAGCAGAAGCGGGTTCCGTCACAGCTTAACGGAAAATCCAAGGCATAAAAAAGTGCGGACTCCGGAGTTGATCGATGTCGCCTAAAAATGCATTTCTGATGATCATGGATAGCTGGCTCACACATTTCATGAGAGTGGGGTCACCACGTTAGAGATTCAAACCATGTCACGGAGACCCTAGGCACGTGTCACAAATGTTAGACAGATTCTCTCTAAGACCAACTGAAACAAGATATTTGACAGGTGCCGTTTGCATCTTAATTATATGAAAAATGAAGCAGGTCGTATTAAGTGATTCTCTACCGAGAAGGTTTTTATTCTAAATGCGAGAATCAACCATGAAACTGATCGCTGGCTTACGTACAACGTAAATGATATACGTATTACGGGTAAAAGCAATTTTCCCACTAATAATTACATAGGACGTCATGCCAGTATCTTCTTTGTAGGCTGAAACAATAGATAGCTAAAGTGTTTGTACGAAGCATTTGTCTGTCAGAGAGCTGGTCGTTAGAATCGGATTCGCTGCGTAAGTATATGAGTATGTGCCGGAATGAATGCACATAACCGCTGTATGACTCTGGTTCGAATCCGCTGAGTTGCCGCGTATGCTGCATTAATGGGCATGAGTCCAGTAAGATTCGACGCGACAGCGCCGAGTGGCCCATTTGTGCTATGTTTGCACAGTTGCAAAGGAAACATTCGAAATGGGTCTCTGAGCGGTTTAGGCCTGGAATCAAGGTTGTACTCGGTGGTTCATGATTACATTGAACAAATATGACTGTAGGAAATGACACTTCGACCTTTTTTTTTGCAGAAGATTTCGTTGAAGCATCTCTTTTTTTTTACTACTGTTTTTGCTGCTGTTTTAGGAATAAGGTGTGAACAGAAGTCTAAACATAGTCCGGCCACTCTATAGATGGATTAAATCTAATATTAGCACGCAACTTTTCGATTCTTTCTAACTCGCTTCTGCTTTCATTTCAAGTCTTAAAAGGAAAGCTCTTTTTCTATGCTTTTCAACAATTTATCGTTTACTTGTTACACAAGAAATACGGCTATTTATTATTTGCATCATGTTACCTAGGCTACGTAAGGGAAAAGTTATTTCGAGTTGTATTTGCACTTGAGTGCTGTGGAGGATATACTCGGCAAAATGCCTGTATTTTTTTTTACGCAAATCGGCAAGCCGAAATTATTTGTCCATTTGATTTGTACATCGTCCCGGAAGTCATAGAAACAATTTCATAGGCGTTCGAGTTAGACGAGACTCATTTGGCCTTTGCAGCCGATCTTCGAACGGGTACGATGAAAAAAAGGAATACGATAACATATATTATCGTTAATGTAAGACTTGTTCCTGTTGTTGTTGTTTTAAATATAAATTCCACCAATCAACAGATATTTAAACCCTAAGCTCACTACGTTGTTTTACCTTATCTCTAAAATTAATTTGTCTGCAGATACCTAAATTTTCATTGTTACATCATTGTATTGGCCTGAGAATTCGTAGCTCACTTGCATTCTTTACAACTCTGCCCGTGCTTAAACAACGGGAAACACTTTTGTATTGCATATAGGCATATCTAATATTTTCGTGTTCTATTTCTAAATCTGTTCGGTTTCGGCGAAAAAGCCTTTGTTTTTCATGCTCCAAACAAAAATGCCATAATGACTTCCACAAGTTAAAAATTTAAGTTCCAAGTACATTGGAAATGCTGAAATTCTTTGTACATCTACGGACTTCAATACTGTGGAAATCATTATCATACAGCAAGTTGAGAGACAAATGACTAAAAGGTAAAACAAAATAGAAATACGAAAAAATAGATAGAGCTATCTGTAAGTATTCACTATTGTGTTTATTGCCATGAATGCGCACTCATTTCAAATGGAAAAGTCAAAACTACCAAGAAGAGGTAATAACAGTAAGAATGTATGTATTACTTAAAATATGCTATTTTCTTTTTTGCTGCTTCTTACGCATCCGTTTCGGGATAAGAAATAGATGAAGAAAACACTTCCTAATAATAGTTTCGTTTAGCCAATTTCTATAGACATTATTAACACAATCAAAGAAGAGTTACCTTGGGAAATGTTTGAAGAACAGAAGCAGGCTGCTGAGGTTTTAGGACTATTTGCGTGAGCTCAGCTGGGGACAGCACCGGGTCGCTTAAACCGGATTCGAGAAATGCCCACAAAAGTGCCGCGACGACGCATGGGTTGGGTTCATTTTTCAATCGTTCCCACGCACCTACAGTGCACCACCATTACCAAATATGAGTACACAATATAAAATACGATCCTTAAGTTAGTTTAGGCTGAGCAAGTATTATTGCAACAGCTAGTTTCACAAAAAGCACTTTCTACACATTTGAGTCCATTTTGTAAACTTTCGTGTTAAAAAGTACTCTCGTTGGCCGCTACAAGCTTTGTAATACGAAGTTTCATGTAATACATGAAGAGATATTGATATGTAAAATAGGGTGTATAATTAATTATACGGATGCTTCACAACCACGTTTGCTATATATATATATATATATATAAGAGTGTATATAAGCAAGATAGAAAGGGACGTATGTTCTTTCGGCCTCTTTCATGTAAGTTAAAGATACAGCACACTATTAAATCAATTTATCAACTATTGAATCACATAGAATGTATGTGTGTATAAATTAATAAGTTAGTAAGAAAAAATTTTTAAGGAAAGTGATGCAATGTGTAAAAGCCATATATTAAGTTCAGGGTTACAAGCTAGAAGATTAGCCGTGCACGCAAAACCTAATAGTCGCCAAGAAATTAACGGTCGTTGAACATTGCCGTCTTGTACCAGCTTTGCCGAAAGGAAACACTTTAAAATAAAGTCACAATTTTATTATTAGGTGGGGCAAATTCGTATCACTTAGTTGCACATATGATTCGTGTGTTTCCATCTACGTGCCTGCATCTTCGTTGAGAGCCCGCTTGTATTTTCGGATGAAGACCCAGAAGGACGGTTGAAGATCGCTGTATTGAAAAAGCATGCATTTGGCAACGATCCTCGAACACTGGCGAGCGCTTGAGTTGGCCCCAGATCCGGCATCGCCATGTCCGTTAAAAAAAGGAGTCTCGCTGCCCGCGCCATCGTGTTGACCCTCATCATCGTCAGCATCATTTTGGTTATAGTTACGTAGGTCTTTGTTGGCCTGAAGAAGAGCTTCATTCAGTGAATGCCTTAACTCAACTACTTCAGGTGCGTCGCTTTCGTTCTGGCTGTGTTCGTGGTTATTGTGCGCTTCTTCGAAAGGAGAGGGTGCAACTTTAGTGGAAGGGCCTACAAAGGGCAGATGCAGACAAGAACGGCCTATATTTGCGCAGCTACTGGAGCTGGCTGCCACCTGCGTTGCACGTACTGCCTTCGAAGTCATAAGCTGTCGGTAAATAACATTTTTTTCAAGAAGACTTTGCCGCTCGCGGCTTGCTTCTACACCTGCATACAAACACGTGTCATATCATTACCTTCTAGGCCGTTGTATTGTATACTTGCATTGCTATAATGGTATAACATAATGACTCATAATAACTACCGATCGACTGTGATTAGTAATCCTGTCTGTTTATCGTTGGGCGCTTCTAATGCCTCATACCGTGTTGTTTACTACCCGCGTGGCATGAAAGCTAGTTGAGCCTGAAAGACTCGGCGACATGGTTTAGAGTTTATAGAGCTCTTAGATAATAATTGTGTTCTAGGCATACTAACAGACCCCATGTGTTGCAATGAGATGCATTGCCTTCATAGTAGCATTATATCTTAATAATATCTAAAGACTAAGGAAGCAGCCCTCGGAGTCGTTTTTGTGATACTGATTAATAAAAAGCAATAGTTGCTGTAAATGCACTGGCGGATTTTAGAAGGTGATTAGAGTTATGGATATGTAGATAATGCTGCATCTGTCAGAAAACGCATGTAATATTATTCCTTACGTGCGTGGTATTCTGTGCATTGACTCTCATATATCCAAATAAATATATGTAACACATCAACTTAGCTAAACACGCAAGCACGTAATTTACAGCAAACAAGGGGAGAAAGGTATAAGAGATAGCCAAGATACTGAAAACATATTTCCATATCATAAATATACATAATATGCATACGTAACACGCTATTCAGTTGCTTAAGCTTGGAAAAAAGTTCTCCTTCTCTGATGTGGATCGATTCCACCCTAGAATGTTCTGTGATCGAACATGCATCAAGATTGTGTACAGGAGGTTCATGTATGGTCGTGGTCTTTGAGCTTCCGAGAATTTGAATTCCGAGTTTTTATTAATCTAAATTAGACGTATTTTCTCCAACGGTTTCCATGGCGATTGCCTTAATACGATACTAAGCTATTAGTTCATAATGGGTTCAATACTTTCGCTCCTCTCAGCTTCAAAGTAGCTGCCGCGCCCAATGTATTACGGAGAAGCTTGGTTGTAATCTGCTGAGGCTTTTCCGTGAGGTTTTTTAGTCTATTCCCGAACGGCAGTTGTACGACGCATCGGAACAAATATAAAGAAGAGAAAACTGGTACTCTACAATGTTCTACAACCTAGTTCATTATGAAACGGTAGGTGATAATAATATTACCAAGTTGTTAGGAAGTACTGGTCTATATTGTGAGTAGTTTGAACTAGCCATATACGCATAATAAATTGGTTGGTATGCTTGTTTTACACTGGTGTTATTATTCCTCTCATTTTGGATTCTTTCTTCTTATTATGGATTCAGAATCTTTATAAGCGATCATCTACTTACTATTCGAATAAACTTCCTCGTCGCTCACATCGGAATCATCCGAAGATTCGAGATTCGAGTACAGACCTGCTGATTCGAGCAGACCTTTCAAACCTGAGACCATCATCTCATCTGAATTTTAATCAATCAGAATCTGTTAGAAATTACAGAGTGAATTCTAAATTAGACATTTCTGATACTAACAATGGTGACATGTCAGGGTAGTTATTTTCCAGAACAGGACAATCATCACCATCGTCATGCACATGAATTAAATCCAGTTGTGATCAACCAAATTTTACTAAACTACACGTGGTACATATATATATATATATATATATATATATATATAGAAGAATACTGGCCTTCTGTGTTTTGCTGTTGGCTGGCGGCTGATGATGGCGCTGACGTCGAAGTCGGAGTCGTAGCAGGTTTCCACACAGTGTCATCGTAAGTCGCGCCTATGAAGTCTTGATAGAACGCCGTCAAGTTGTTCAACTAGGAGATGATCATAAGAGGCGCTATATATTGCTAGTGTGAAGACACCGAAACGCAAAGCTTTACAAGTACAAACACGTGCTGTATACAATATAGGTTAGCAATCATAGATCAAGCAACCCTTCATTCGCAATCAACAGAAACGTTCAACTCTGAACAACGTTACCGTAATGCGCAATGCAGCATTACTGAATGAAAATACTTAAAAAATTTTAAGTTAAACTTCGACTTTGGTTGCTGGTTTATTTAATCACGGTAGCGAAGAAACGACTAATGGTGCATTTTATTTAGTACTTCTTTTATTTATATATTTATACTTTATTTAGTACCAATATTGGAATCAGAAGTACTAGAATGCATATTTTATTATTTCCTTTAAAATTAATTCTGATGGTTACTTGAATTGGTTTGGAAGTGCTTAAGAACGATGGTTTTCGCTTTATTTACTTGCAGCTTTGGCACCCTATGTATATAGCGATCGTGCCTTAACAAGCTTGTGTTGTGTATATACGGATAACTGCGCAAATAAAAACTATATTCTTTCCCATGAAAGGACTACAACAATTGTTAAGTCATCTTTAAAACTCAATTCAAGAACCAATAAGTCAACATACAAGCTGACCTTGGAATCAGCGAAAACAATGAGAAATTGATAAAAAAAAAACCATTGTCGAACCCAAAAGATATGAGTGAGCAGCTACCGATGTTAGCCGCGGTCACGAACACAATACATTCTGGTCAATAGCAAGCCGATGCTCAAGCGGAACTGCAAGATTTTAGGGGCGAAAACGTAAGTAGCAAAATGCAATGGATAATGCCACAGAGAAGACATCTCTCTTGTCTTGGCCGAACGATGGATAATCTGGTTCCGTCAAAAGCTATTGATTCGACGACAACAAACCGGCCGACCTAAGCCTACCTAGCCAAAGCGTACATAATATACAACATGCACAGATAATGGATTACCATCGTAATCATAAATTTTCCTGAAGTTATTCGTAACAGAGAGCACACAAAACCCTCAAACCGTTCACTATGCCTTTCAAATCCTTGCCATATATACGACTAGTATCTATTTAAGATTAGGTTAGGCATATTATGGTGCTTTGCCGTCCTATGACTGCTGTATACACAGCCGACTATACAATATACGGAAGCCAATTTAAGAAGCCACAGTAAATTTAATATTAGGACTAACTTAGGTACCACCAAAAAGAGTCGGTGGTACCGCACGGTACGACATTCATGAAGTCATGTGTACTTGTGAGTCCCTGAAAAAATTCCGTTTAGCGTCATGCTACGTACTATGCGAAGTTCAGAACGGTAAGATGCTAAAGGCACGTACAAAAGAATTAAGAGCGATTTCACAGTGGCATGTAGGAACGTACTCCGTTTGCATGGTTTGCCCAGGAACCTGTCCAGAAACATTAGTCATGGCTTGCAGCATTTTTCAAAGCGACAAATTTTATTTACTTACACGCGCTTGTCTACAATTTTTGGCAGAAGGTTTAGCATATTTGTCGAAAACGTCACTTATCGTCGTCCGCTGATATCTGTTCAAAGCTTTCTGGCCCATCGGCTTTTCGACGTTGTGCTGTTCCGTATAAAGTATCGTCAAATTGGTTTAATTTCAGGGCTCCGTTGGATTGTTCTACTATTGATGGACTACTGCTGTGACGCGGGCAGCGCCTCTATTGACGGATGTGACCAAGTCGACGTCATCTATACGTTTTACTATTTATTCATAGAAATGGATAAACAACTCGATTACAGTTACCGCAAATACATTCAGGAATGTCTTCCTCCGCCGGCATAACAACCTATCTTTCGCTATGTCAATAGCTCATGCAATGTAATTAGGTCTTTGGTTTCCTTCTCGTTGGGATTGACAGCGTAAATTGTTATTTTAGCCGAGTGCACAAAAGCCAATTGGTAAAGCTTCGGTGCACTTTTCGATCTGAGTGCATCAGTTAATCAGAAGGAGACAACGCTAGAAGTTAGATGGCTTTAAAGTTAGGACAATGATAATAAAGCCTAGCTAGTATTCCGATTCATTATTCAGCATGAGCAATGGCGCTCTGTACGAATCAAATGAACGAATGGCCATTGGTCGAACTGCAGCTGCGAAACACACGCTCAGACCCCAACAATAACTCTATAGAATAAGGAGAAAAACAGCTGTGATAATATGGTGCAGTCGCTTAAATTAGTCATCTTCGTACTGATTCGCAGTGGATAGGATTAAACGCTTTTTCAGCCTAAAGCTCTATGTAGCGTTCCCTGTTTGGCATGAGATGGCGCGAAGGGCGATATAACAAATGTCTGCTGTAAGCGCAGTTTATGACCAGTATAGAACATTGTGTTTAGATAGGTATAATATATAAGATAGGTAAAGCAAAAGTTCTTTGTGGATCAAATAGGTAATAGTAGTAGCTGAATGAATCTTATAATTACCAGTAGTTATTTAATCTGATACATATATACACTGGGTACCTGATAAAAGTGACTTGAAGGAATTGTTTTTTGGGCAGTATCGATATCCCTAGAGGAGAATTATAATCTGAAGATCGAGTCAAATACGTTTTTCGTCGTTAATAGGGCGCACCTGCATCGTTTAACCAAATTATCAGTACATAAACATTACTTGACTCTGTAATACCTAAAATCAGCGAAGGCATGAAGCGCGTGAAAAATTGGCATTTACGAATAGCACGCCTTCAGTCACATACGAAATTTGTCGAACTCACCTCGATATTTTCGCTGTCTTCTGACGATGCCGTCGAATGGCCTTTGTCAGGTGTAGCAAGATGGACCAGCCGTTCACAACAATGATAAACTAGCCGCGGGATATATCTGCATTATTTAGACCACAAGATGTTCCCGCGGGTCTTAGATAGTTTTTTTTATTGACAACTCTGCCTGATTACGAGACCGCTTTGGTTCGCGTGAGTCCTCTAACAGGACTGGAGCTGAAGACTATTATAGTCTGAAATCTCCGGTGTAAGATCTATTGGCTCCCTATTTTTTGACACTACCTTTTGAAATTAATAATTGTATTACCGCTATAAGCTTGTCTTTTTGCGTTTGCAGTAAAAACGATGCTAAATAATACTGTCGTATAAATTGACAAGCCCACGTGCAACCTATGCAAATCCAATTCAAGGTCTCGTTGGACTAACATCTCTAGCTAACTATAACCAGATGTCTGCAAATCGGAATTTTTATTTTTTAAAAAATGCTTACCGCAGATGACGTTGCTCTAAGCCATGAAGGATTTTATTTTGATCTTCCAAACACTTCCACAACGTATACGTCTTTTTTCCTTTGTCCCTGAAGAACAACGTTACGAATGTCAGGACCAGCGAAAATTTTAGATAAGCGGCATCCTAATTTTACTATAGGAAAGGTATCAGCTTTGTTATCTTTGAAAGTAACCGCGATCCTTCAACAAAGCGCGATCTACCGCGACAACAATAACGCGCCCTAACAAAAAAAAGCTGCATGTAACCTGCAAGAGACTAATGAGAGATTTAAAAAATAATCGCTTTTTTTGCTCTAACATCCTATACATTCTAACAGACTATATGCTAAAATGCCATACCACCGATAAATCGTTTGTATTTGATTTGTTTTCTTGTATGTTTAGATAGGACAGAAAAAGTGGTGTGTATATATATATAGCGTTGTGCACTTGTAGTATTTGCTTTGGTAGCGTGGCACTTACGAGTTTTGACGATATACCCAGCTTCACACATATTCACAATTTGAAAATACTGATTAACTTACTGTTGTGCTGGAAAAACGACAAAGAGGGGAAGAACGTATTGGGCAAATTCTTGAACGCAAAGTATTTGATCTGAAGTCTGAATTGAACCTGGTCGCTTCAGACGAACATACCGGATTGCGTCATTTGCCCGACATCGCAGCCAATAGATCTAGAAAGAAAATGTTGACAAAATTCCATTATTTCAGTTATGTGACATTAAAACCTGTCATGGTCCTTAAGGGTCACTGCGCATAATTAAAGATGGCCCAAAGTATTAGTATTTACAATAACTTTGTCGCTCATATCTGTGTTAATGAACAAATAAGTGTTGTTTATAACTTTTCTTAAATGGCAATCAGTACCATATGGAATACTTAGATAGCCTGCTGACTAGTAACGAAATTGATTTGTTTTGTAAATTTGTAAGAGAAAGGCTCATCAAGCATTTCAGTCAGTTTTATGATCTTGGTAAACGATTTATATAAGCGTACTGATTGGACATAATTTGGCAAGGCAGAATGAATCTGCCTTAGACACAGCGGTGCCGTCAGGTCATAGTGTTGGCAATCAACGTCTGCGAACACAAACTTCCCGGACTGCACACCCACCAATTTATCCACCCATTTTACAGAAACTTTCCAGCTGATGGGCAGTTGCAGCAATAGCAGCATCGACTGGTCTGGTCTTCTAGATGCCATTTTCTCCTCCACCCGCGATATAACCCGACCGTTTACGTGTGAATATCACTGTATCCACGTGTGAAGACACCAAATTCTGTTAATCGCTTATATGGCAAAGTGCTTAATTAGGGCGAAATCCAGTTTAAGGGATCTAGGATTGCAAGCAATTCTAATAATGACTAACGTGAACAATTAGAATGTCAAGCGGAGTGCGTCTAGGTCCTAATCGGTTTGAAGGCCTAACGGCAGTTCCAAGCATAAAACTCGAATTGTTTAGCTCCTAGGAGCTATGCAGTAAAGTGCCCTGGCCAACAAGTGCATAACGTCGGTACCAACACACTGCAAAAATAAGATCACACGTAGAGTTCATCGGAAAGCCACAAATCACGACAACATTGTCGATCTGTGCAAGCAACTTCCATACGGATCTTTTTCCATGCAGTGTATAGTGTAAATGAGATGAGGAAAAACGCCTGGGAACGATCTAATGATGAGAGATATAGCTTCGACTCTCATGGCTTCCGCGTAAATCTTATTTATTACGTGCAGTACAGTGCAGACAGCATCGAGATGTACTCTGTATGTACGATAGCTGTTCTAAGATAGCTCGATTCGATGATGTCTACTGCATCATACCGGGGCCTATGTATAAAATGGCAAGGTAACCTACGATAAGATGAGAATGTCTCGAGCTATGCAGCTTTTAAGCTATGAAGCATCTTTAACTATACGATTGAGATATGCTCGGGTAGGTTTTGTGTGTATAATAACTTTATCAAGTACTATGATTATCTCTATGGGTAGGTTGTTACTACACTGTTAGTTACAACCACGCTGTAACTAGTTTTTCGCAGTTTATATAAAGGTTTAATAAAATATGTGTTATGTCTTTCGTGGAAGACTGTTTCAATTATTTGAAGGGTTCGAAGGGAAGCTCGATTCAGTAAGATGCCTCCTATTCTAGAGACTTTAAGAAGCACAAGAATTCTGTTATTTTAATTAAAAATTTTTATAACTCGACCTGAATTGTTGAACGAAACACCAGCTATTATGCCAAAATAAAAGCTTGCTCCTTCCATTAAGCGCTTAGCGATGAACATAATTAGATTAGCTTGTTTCTTATAGCAAAAAGAAAAAATAACCTACGAATGTGAAATTATTTACCAATTACTGAAAACGCAGAGTGTCCATGATTTCTGACCCGGCTTAAGACTTAATTATTTGTAGTATATAAAATAATTTTAAGCGGTAGAATAACGGTCGTCGGTTTCTGCTCGGTCTGAATGATGCTGTTAAGGGGACTCAGTTTTGCGCCTCCAAGCGATTTTTAATGCACCAATTATTAATTTACGATCGGGGGGCGGTCAGCATTTTACATCTTCCCAATGATCCCAGCAACTCTTGAGCGCTAAATTTAGAGGAATCGATTTAACGGACGAACTCAACATCTATATTTGTGCCTTGTCCTCTGACTATTACCATAACAAGGATAAAACATACATCAGACGGAGAAACAGACGTTCGTCAACATAGGATGTGTGTGTATCTATATATATACATATATAAAGATGTCATAGAGGGCGCTGCTCGCATCATAGAAACGAAACGGCGCTAGCTGACTAAAAAAATGACAAACACATATACGAACTAAATTTGGCGATAGGACGCAATTGGATAGAATTTGATATATAATATAATACAAGGCTATCAGCAGTCCCACTCAAAAGAAGGATTTCATGAATAAACAATAGTAAGTAGAACAATAATCCATATTTCTCATCACGCATCCAAATAGGCTTCGGACATTTGTGCCATATAGTTATAACTGTATACCGACCATCTCCTAAATGGCTCAGACGGCTTTGGAAGCCTGGTTTGACGAGAAAGCGACGCCATAGAGGCGAAGCTTCTGGGGAGCATTGGAGTATTTATAGCATAGATTTACAGACCTATAAGTGATAAGCGTTCCGCCTCAGTTGCAGTAATGCAGTGTAAACATCAAACATTTTTTACGTTTTACGTCTCCCGGTTCGAGCACTGGAGGTTTTTTTGATAGCGTTGCGGTTTACGTAGATGGCAAAATTTATAAGTTAACTTCTTCTACCAGTAGTAGTTGAATGGATGCAACCCTCAACACATACTTGTTTGCACCAATTGTCATTAATCATAAAATTCCCTTACGTGTTATAGATTTGCATGTGTTGAGTTGTGCTAGGTTTTTTTTATACATTTGACTGTTTTGGTTACGTTGTACCGAGAAACAAATCTGCGTTAACATAGTGCGTTCGAATAGAAATATGGCATTGCAAAGAAATACGTCAAAGGTACTCTGCCGTACGAAACAGGTGACTTAAATAGAAAATATCGGTCAAAAGCCTTTATATACAAAAATAGTATTATACCGAACCAAATACAGGATCAAAATATTGATACCAGTAGCAAAATCATCGTTAATAGAGCAGCAGCTCACCAGATAACAGGCGATGAGCACTCCCGTTCGTCCTAGGCCCGCGTGACAATGTACAGCGATTTTGCCCTGCCGTAGACTGAAAGACATTACCTTCACTATATCAAGTATTGTCCACTTGGGCAGCGTTCCATAGTCCTTCCATGCAAAATTGTAAAAAAATACTGAAATGTAACAGAAGCAAACATTTTTCACTTTAAATGATCGGACCATTAAACCCAAAGGAAGTAAAGTAACACACTCAAAAACCATTGTATTTTTTTAAGGTTATATATATATATAGGTTATATATATAGTTTATATTATTATATACACTGTTTTTTTACCACTACCCTTGGTTGTAAGATCATATCAGTTACACTGATCCTATGAAGGACTCTTTGGCCCTAAGCGAGACAGGGCCCGAACACAGTTTTTCGACACTAGAGTGAGTGTTAAGATCGGTCACACACATCAGACGCAAGCGGGACACGGTAATGAAAGCTTGGGCAGGATCATATAAAGGATAGCTCTAGCCCGTGTTAGATGTGACTGCTAATCGATAATAATCGATCTCGTTGCAACTTTGTTGCCGACATACTTAGATACCTCTAATCAGATAGCTTCACTTCTAAGTATCGAGTATTGAACCTAGGTTGAATTGTTGCGCAAGGTACAGCGTGGTGGTGGTCTTTTTGTAAGAATGTGCACGCTTTTGATTGAGTTACTTGAAAACTGTGTACGCTGCAATTGAATGTCGAAGTTTGCACATTGCTTAGCTTGTTTACTCTATCTCGATCCAGCCATTAACTTGGCGCTGCTGTTATATGGCCGCCAGTTTTTCTTGTGAAAAAAAATCCACCTTCACTCGTCGTCTAAAGCTGCTTGATCCAATGCTGGCCTTGGCCACATTGCCCAGTATGGTTTGTCAAGGAAATTCCATGAAAGCGAAGAAGCCTTTATAATTCACTAGCACCCCGTAAACTGGCAACCTATAATCATACATTTCCGTTGGTAGCCAGCAATCACTAGAACTCAAATCCGCTTCGAAGGCCTAATTCAGATGTTCTGTTACTGCTACCGTGACGCTAACGATTAGACTCGGAGTGTTAAACGCTTCCATGGCACCTCTTACGGCCACAATGACGTTCCTCCAAACATCAGAGAAATCTGGAACCGTTAACTGTTCCTAATAGTACTGTTGCTACGGCCACTATAAAGAGATTGTAATCTGAATCACAGCGCCCTAGATTAGAATCGCAGGCCAATGCTTAACGGACATCGCTCGTAGGTACTTCTGGGAAATGTAGCTTTGAACGCCTTTTGTGCTAAAAAACTATGGAAAATTTGATATTATAATTAAATCATTGCTATATAAGCATTATTATATTGCAGAGTACAGCTCTCTTATTCTACATCTTTTAAGAAATGGGCACAAATTTACGAGATTTTTTCTATCTAGAAGGGCGGCTTGTTACAAAATCAACTTAAAAAGCCCTTCGTAGTGACTAGCAATATTGTTTGTGTGCTATACACAAATCAATAAATAGATTAGACACTTAAAATAATTAATTTATAAAATATAGGTACAAACGAAAACTGTAAATTAGGTCTATCTCGTACTTTGCTTTTCCATGAGCTGCATGGGTTTATAGGAGAAACCCTCATCCTCGAGTCCATTTCCGCACGATGCATGTTCGCCTGGACTTTGAAGATTGAAGACGGCTCGAATTCCATGCTCCTGAAACTGTTGCACGATGTCATAGCGCACAAGCAGGCGTGTCGTGGGCCGAGACATTGCCAAAACGTCATCAGTTACCCTGAAATAGAAAAACAAAATAACAATCTGACATAAGATATACGTGCCAATGTATTTGCCTGCATTTTAAGGAGAACACGAATAAAAGCATTTTAGTAGCCCTTCTTTCTTCTCTCTATATTACTTCTGCTGTTACGGTATCAGAGAACATAGATATAGAAATAGATGTGTACATAATTCTGTTAAAAATCACAGTTAACACGGAGCTATGACACAAACAAAAAGAACGTTTGTCTCATTGGTTCGCCTAATGCATTATATATATATATATATACATGTAGATGGAATTTTGGCTTGTGTGCGTTCATTTGAGCACATGTACACGAACAAAGCCAGTGTAGTACAAAAGTAGACGGCCAGTATATGCAGATAGTACACTCACTGTCTGTGAGTCAGAAGTGCTCGGTTATTGATGGCAGCTGTTTGTCGCACGCCGTTGTTGCTGGCGTGAACGTGTCCGTTCGCGTATCTGTATACGTCTGCCCGGTCATGTTTAACGCTAGCCTAAAGCTCTGCTTATATCGTGCGTTCAGAAGGCATATTTAGCATGAGTACTTGCCTCCACGCATCCGTGACTGCCTCGTATTCTGGGACTCTAAGCTAGCTTCAGTCAAACGGTCTGTCTTGATGATAGAACAAACATTAATACTATGGCTCTTAACAAGAGAGAATCACGAGCCGAGGGTATCTCACGCTAGCAACAGAAAAGCCTTTTTCCTTTAACATTATTTTCATCTAAAGCTATACACATGCGTGTTAGTTAATATAACAGTAGTTAGTAAAGGTAGTCAATCAATATAAGTAATCCTGTAATACCAAAAACTAAAGGTTTGATATGCGCCGATATGCGCAACTGATGAAGTCTGTGAAATAAGGAAACGGACCTAAAAGCGCATACGATTACACGATATTCTATTGGGGATATCAGCTTAATCGGTACCGCATTGAAACTCGTAGAATTTATTGGCTATGAAAGTAATGGTAAAACGTCAGAGGATCTTTGGCCGTTTTTTTGCAAGTGAAAGTCTGCAACACATAGCAGTATGTATTCCGTAGACGGGATGAATTTATCGGACTGAACGGTCCAGCCATACACCGAAATCTCAAGCGTCACCTACTAGACTTATCTAATAATATGTTCTTATTGTAAGAAGTAATGATACTTGATTATGAATATTACCAATGCGAGTAGAGTCCTCTGATGGCAGACTGTTCGGGTGGCCACTTCATTCCACCGCAGTATTTGCACGACTTTCCGCCACAGAAAAGCTGACATTGAAGATCGGGTGAGGTCGTTTTGCGCAGTCGTTCCGATATGGCGTGGTAGCTAAAAATAGATAATATTCAGTTCAGAAAAAACTGTTTTTTATAAAAGGTCGATCATTCAAGATGTTAATTGCTGATCCGTTTGTGCAAATCGTTGCACAATGATGCTACACAAATGGCCGATCCCGAAGATATCTTTAAAATATAGTTAATTAGTAATGATTCTTCACCTCGTACGCAGTTTGTTTTTCGATGATTTTTATTATGTTTTTTAAGTAAAACACCTTGTAAAGACCCTGAACGTGAACACATAAGTAACAATCGAAACGTATACGAATAAACATCGTGTTCTATAGATCGTTATTCGATTGGGTAAACACCACTCTATGTAGAAACTATACGATACTTTACTACGAACGGCAATATTTAAGTTTGACCCATCGAAGTGAGTCATTTCGACCCTTCGATGAGTCACACCGAAATACGTCAAATGCATATTTAGCATTAATTTATTCTCAGATATCTGCTAACAATCAATACCAATGGCTCGGACAAATAGGCAGACCCTACAATGCATTATCAAGAATTCAGACGCATTGGTTTCTATCGATCTGCGTTGATCTGTGCTGGGTAAGTGTGTAGATAGGCAGCCGTATCTAAATGAAAATAGTTAAACGTCGGATGCGAGCAGTGATTGAAATGGTACCTTGATCTCTTGGCGCTACTAAGACTAAAACTACTTCTTTCTTTTACAGGAACACTCTACGGATACTTCTAAATAATCTTGAACACACAGAAGTAATAATACAGCCGTACAGAGCGTCCATTCAGAAATTCAGATTTGAGATTGCCCGCCTTTTACCGTAACGTTTCTAGAAACCTCATAAGGAGCTGATTAGCGGTTTACGTATTTTTGGGGATGGTACGAACCCGATCTTTTCTTTTTGAATTCGGTCAATTATCCTCAAACTGATTTTTGCTCAGATTTTATTTCATGCTTTTTTTCAGGGTGCTAATATTGAATCGGGGAAAAAATCAGATTCTTCCTTCATATCGGTGTGATCAAGGTGCATTTGACTAACACTTCGCGCGATTTCCCAGCAGCGTCTTATTCTAATTACTACTGCCAATAATCCAAATTTAACTTAATAGTACTGTTCGATCAGAAAACCAACTAAAGGAATCGCTGTTCTCCAAGGGACTGTTACGTCTAAAGGTAAAAAAAAAAAGTTTAACATAAGAGTTATTTTCGCCATAGGAGAACCACAGTCAACCAATCAGTCAGTAGGAACGGCTCGGAGAACGAAGTTTCTTTCTATTTCATACTGAATGATTTTATTTGTAAATGTGTTTCGGTCCTGTTTCAGAATAACATTTCTACTGTCGATGTGCACGCTTAGTTTGAGAAGATATTACGCCAAGAACAATTCGATTGGGCAATATCAAAGCTACACCTTTGGCTTGAATGCTGCTGAATGTTGTCCTTAAGGCTCCGGTGTGAAAATACTTAGTAGCAGAGTACGCTTTCCTATGTTAGGCCCACGTTGCGGAATAAAAGTATTGTGAACATGACATAGAAAAGCAGGGTCACGAAGCGTTGACCTTACTAGCATAAAGTCCAACATCAAATAGCTGATTATTTCGCAAAATGACAGATTGAATAACTCTTCGTAGAGCACTACATCGTCCTGCCGCAGCTAAACAGCCTAAGTCAAATTGCGGCCTGTGTTCTGCATTTGAAAGCCTTAGAGCAAAGCAGCCCTTACAGACCCAGTTAAATTTTTTGTATAGCCATGTGAAGAATTGTCTGTGTCTTAAATAGCCTTTATTGCACTAACGCTTGTCGTGGAACATTTTCGGCTTTGTATAGGAGTTATTTGTTTTTGCGCCATGCGAGCATGAGGTTGATGACAAGTAGTTATAGATAGGATTGTCACCAATCCCACACAGAATACAATTACCCCTTTTCGAGACTCTCACGCGCGTAAGGCGCTCACGGCTATACGGAGTCTGCTCGTGGCTACGCAGTCTACTTAGGTTTAATGGCGAGCATTTGCCGAGAGTAGAGTTTATAAAACATTGTCATCCGCTTTTTACGGCCGTCCAGACCGTGATTTCTAGTCTAAATCAACAGCTAATACACCTACAGGTACAAACTACAGCGAGAAAATAGCGAAGACTGCAGTGTCGGATACGGAATTGTTGGGTCGTATGTTTTTACCACATAAAAGACTGGTATTAAAGAAATACAGCCAATCTAAAAAAATACACAGCACCAGCGTCCTAGAATTTTTATTAGTCCGGCAAATCAAATGGGCAGGTCGTGAAATATTGTGGTGAGTAATTTGACACAATATGATAACTATTAGGTGGGATTATATCGGCGTCATCGTCGCATATTTAGCTAGGAACACGTTTCATAATCTCAATGGTAAGTAAGCCTGAGGAAAATCCCATTGTTGAAGCGCACGGCTTAGTAGTCCTACACGATAATAGAAGAGAAAACAGAGCATCTTTCAATAGACTCAACGTGCCTTTCAATAAAAAGGGGTAGGCGGCACTCGTTGCCCCAACCCACATATATACGCATCTAGTTTAGTAATACACTGTGTTTGAGTAGATAGTATACAACCTGGAGCGTCACTCGCAGGATCGGTTCCAACTCGAACCTTAGCCTGAGGTCGCTGACAAAGAAAAAGCTAAAAAAAGAAAAACAAACGCTCGGTCCTGTGAGCAATTCAAAGGTCCGACGACACCTCTGGCAAACAGAAAAGATATACATTAAATTTTAATGTAACATGATCGATAAGTGCTATTTGCGACACTTTGCCAGTCTACCTATTCTTATGGCATTGGACGGCTTGACGCTGATTTACTTTTAGAACCCGCATGTCGCCTATAGGTGTGTGGTGTCTCAGTGGCTAAGAGTTTGTATTGGCACACCTGAAAAAGATTCAGATGGACGCTGAACTAAACAAGTTCTAGACCAGTTCCTTTTCTATTATTAACAACTTCCTATAGCAAACTCTAATATAAAGAAAAGTCATATTGATATGGGTAACCTGTAGAAACAAAGACTCACGCTGTTCTGTGTGCAAGGACAATTTATCAAACGGATAACTGTGAAATTGCGAAGTCCTTGACGTTTATCAAAGACCAAATATTTCTCACTCTCTGTGAACATTCCTATATGAAACGCTGAACGTCTGAATCGTGTCTGTGTGTAAAATGCTGTTCAGATGTATCTGGATTTAGTTATTAATAACGATCGATGCACGCCGCTTGATTAAAGAGGTGTACTAGATAGTAGCCACTATTTCAAAAGCTAACTGACCTTCCGTATTATATGTACGTCACGTAATGATTCTTTGTAATGTCATATATTGTCTTCCAAATAGAAGACAATATATGAGACTACCAGATGAATAGTTTGCTTACAGACAAACTGTATCTTAATATATAACATAATATAGTATTTACTATCAAGATATTGGCTTGATGAACTTCCTAAAAGTCCACTTGAACCTTTAATTCGGATCTGAATCTGTCATTCATCGTAAACCCATTAACAAATATATAGGAAATAAGGAAGAGGACATGATTGATGAAATGAACGACTTTCTATAATATGGAAGATAAACTATAATCAGCTCTCAGATAATGGTGACTTGCCTTAACACTATTACCAAAGCAAAGATGAATACCCAGCAAAAGAAGACGACGGCTGTAATAAGTCAATTTTTCTAGAGAATAGATAGAACTCGTATGATTTTTTTTTTTGGCACGAGATGTGTTCGACGATGTTATATTATACGATATATAATGAATTAAAGTGACCTCACATATGTGTTGGTGAAGACTGGAGAGTACGGAAGGTTTTTAGTAATTTAAATAGCCGTTATATATTCAGAAGAAAAATAGAAGACGCCTGGCCCACATACCTGATAATGATAGCTTCTTTGACACCCTTTCGATCTCTGATTGGAAACCAAGGAAATCTATTATAATGTAAAGTAGTATCTCGAACTTTTGGATTTGAAGATGTTCGGCTTCAGTTTGGCTAGATCATATACGAAACGATACGGTCTTATCCTATGAGTTGCTTAATATCGATGCGCTATTCTTAATTAAAACGCCCTTTCGTTCAAAGGTAAAAGACACAATTATATAGAGGACCTATAGCGACTAGAGCAAGTTACGTATATAAAGCATTTAAGAAAAAACACGAAGAAAAAGCTATAGATTTTGCGGCCTTATTCTGATTATCTACTAACGCGATACGAAATCTTCAATCGAGCTTTATCTGTAGTGTATATTTTGAATGCGGTATAAAATGACGAGCAATTTTAAGCCTTATT
>NW_019213027.1:114695-284828 GCF_002532875.2 Varroa jacobsoni | reverse complement strand
TACACTAGTGGCAGATCATAAAGCGTTATTTAAGCTAAAAAAGTGTCTGTGCACCCACGCATGCTCTGTACATTGGCAGATTAATGTACGGATGAGTAAAAACAGTTTATGCATCTGTCACGTCGACAGCGGTGGAAACTCCACGCGTCTCCGAGGGACGGAGAGATAGACAGAGGGCAACTGTGGTCTGCAGAAAACAGAATGAGACGTCGATATGGATCGTTAGGAACTGGCTGCTTTTCATTAGGTCTTTTTACACTGAGTAGCTGAGCTACACCTCGCGCGCCGCCATCGAAAACTTGAGAATAAAACAGAAAAAACGGCAAGTTGACCAGCGTAACGTACGCCATTCTAAGCCGGCTCGTCAAGCTAATCCAGTGTGTCAGTGGGTGGCAGGATTTGCTCGTTGATCGGCTATCGTGTGCAACGGAGAGCTCATAGGCAGCCAGTACGCATGTGACTGCTGTGCCAGTTTAGAGTCGAGTTGGTAAGGAGAGTGCTACGACTAATAGACGTGGTATACTTAGCATCGTCGGCTTGAAACAAGAGATTAAGCGCTGTGGAGTAGAACCAACTACGTTTAGGCTGCCGGCGTCGATGGCCTGGCTGCTGTGATGAAAAGGACAAGTAGGTGCAGGCGCTAGTAACGATGCATGCTAGGGAAGCCGCAGAAGTAAGGCGACAGACCAGGTTAAAAGAGCAGCAAATAAGATGATACAGACATGCGCCGCTGAAGCCGCCGCATTGCTGAGAATTGACGGAGAGCTAAGCAGGACGGACTTGCCGTTATCTGCGAAAAGCTGACTAAACATTCTGCTGGTCGTTGGATTTCCCACCTGATTCCATTACGTCACGCATGGCCGGTGAGGAACATAGATAAAAGGAATACTATGGCGTCACTCTTTTCTTGAGTCGACTCTTTCCGGTAATCAGTGTACCTCCTTCGTTGAAAATAAGCTGGCTTCTTCGCTGCCGGCTCTTTGGTCGCTACGACAGACCACTCCTTCCTGTTGTCTTTTTTATCCGTTTCTCGTTTATCAATTTGATCAGACTCCGGGTTTTTTTGCGGTTTTCCTCAAAAATCGCTTTGCTGGCGGATTCTGGTGGTTAAGCCCTCAACATGAACGATCATGGTCTACAGTAATGACTCGACTAATCTCGCACATTTTGGGTTTATTTCTCTTCAAAAAAATAGAGCACGAGAAAACTTAACGCCAGCCGAAGAAGACTGACGAGTCCTACGTCGACAGTAAACCATATCGTACAAGGGGCACATACGTTGCAATTTAGTGCTATTAAGGGATTTACGTACTCTTCTATGTTTATAAAGACATATTGAAAACGACCTCATTTGAATTTGATATTAATATAATTTAAACAAGAAAGCGTATAACCCATTTAGCCCTAACCCCATAACCCTATCTGGAAAGTTAAACCTGCTTATTGTAAGGAACGGGGCAAGAAAAGTATCAGATTTTTTGTGCGGGCCGCCACCTTTTTAATTAAACATCACTTCTACCATACAATACCATGACATGCGATTTTATTCAGATTAAGATGTTTACTTTGCAAAAATGCTATGTTATATGTTACGGGCAAAAAAGTGCATCCGGCGATGCAGACAGGAACGCAGTTACGGAGCGACGTTAGAAATGATCGAGAAACCGCTGGATTGATATCTTCAGAAATATAATAGTATACGGTAACTTACTGTGAGTAATTTCCTTTTGGCAGTCGTTTGCACAGTTTTTTCAGCGGCGGAAGGCGACTGCCAGCCAATTCCTACTTCGTATTTCTGCGCAGCGCTATCAGACGATACTATGCTGAAAGAAGAAAGCATTCTGTATGGAATACGATGCATTTTGGCTTCTGCCGCTGTAAAGCGACCGCTATTGACGTTGCTACTGCTGACTGGATTTGTGCGCAGGGGGTTGCATTGGGAGTAAGTTTGAGCCATGACCGACTCCATGAATCCCTCAGGGACGAGGAAAGAAGACACCTTTTTTAAGATGCTCACTGAATCTGCTCACTGATGAGATCCCTTCTCATTCCCGCCTGTCCGTGCCACCCCAAATATGTTTAGGGTTGCGGTAGTTTGGAATTATAACTCTAGTGCTGTATACTTACTTGGGTTGCAAATCCAGTGTCGTTCAGCTTTACCTGCTACCTTCGTTGTTCGAAAAGCAGACAGACAGACAGACAGACAGTCAGTTTCAACATGTGGGAGCAAACGTCTTGTTTTAATAGGCCTGACCAAGTCATTCGTCTATGCCGCCATAAGTAAATATGCATGTAGCCATTCCATATTGCTCCAGCTGCAAGTTTGTCATTCGATAGTCATTCTGTTGCTAGATGTGTAAGGGCCAGGAAGACTCTCAGAAAGATGAGGTCACTGGTATTGGTAAGATCTGCCGAGGTGAAGAGAGAGAGTTAAATAACGAACATAGAGAATGCAGAAAGTAAGAACCTGAATAGGGACGAAATAATTTACCCTTCGAGATGATGGCGCTGACCGGTGAACGGCATGTCCTTTCTGTGTGTGGCAAAAAACTAGTTCTTCGAGTCTACTCCAGACCCTTATGTGCACCTCTAAGACTTTTGAGCACTTGCATAAAGTCGAGATCAATAGAATGTTATTGCCTCTAGCAGAAATTTAGTAGATCAGATAGTCAAGCAGTGGTAGACCACTTGCGTTGGCTGTTCGTTCTACAGGTACAAGAGGAAAAAGTCAAAGCCTGATGGTTAGGAAAAACGTGGAAACAATAGGCCATGTGCTCCGCGAATTCCTTCGGATTTCAGGAACGTTTTGTTCTGTTGAAATGGCGGATTTTCTCACATAGATAGCTAGGCAGACAGACTGACAGATGCATTTCATACGTGACAATACGACCATGTGATTCCTACAGGATTGCTCTTCATTTCTGGTTCAGTTTCAATGGTATTGTTCACGGGCAACCAACAATGCAAAAAGTAAAGGCGAACAGACATGCTTTCCGCTGCCAGCAGAATTCGCCACTAGGGACGATAGGCCCATAGGAAGCTTCAGCAGGGCAAACTAACTTCAATGTTAGATGGAAGAGTCAAATCAGCTAAAGGGGTATGCATGGGGGCAGTGTGGGAAAAGGTCGGTCGCGCCTTTTCTCTAGCACTTTTGGTGCGCCCTTTGAGCAAACGCATCATGGTCAGGCGAAGTGACCCAGGAAAAAATAGAGGCCTATGACGTCCGGGTGGTGATCGCTTGGGAAGCATAAAGTATCGCAATAAAGGAAGACAACGGGAAAAGAGAACCAACAATCAAAAAATTACCTTTTAACAAGGACGCCTAGCCGGTGTCGTGTGCGGTTCGTAAAAAAGGGTACTGGGTGACATCTTTTTCTACGTGTTCAATTCACTTAAAACGGTGGAAACGGACCCATCGCTGTCCACCGCTTCATCCAATAGTAATTGATTCGCAAGCTAATGTTGCTCTTAATTTAGTATCGTTGGCCATAAACATCTGCGTTCATTGCGTTGAAACCGGCCCTATATAGATAGCATTAAACCTCGCGAAGACATTATAACAATCCAGATACCAGAATGTGACCATGGAGGTATGGATATTACGAAAGTGCTTACATCATATTTCATGCCTTCAGCCACACGAATTTTGTTGCGAGATCATCATAAACCTGATTCTTTTCAATTCCTTTTTTAAAGTTCTACAGCATTTGTACGTCACGAACGAGAAACTAACATTTATTACGGCGGCAGACAGCAGTATTGTAAATGATGAAGGGCGGGCATGGCAACGCACCATCGCCTTCAGATTATTCCACAGCGGGACTCTGTTGTTATGTAATTCCTTGTCTTCCTTTGCCTTCATGTCGTTTATTCTCTTTACCACTACTAGTGCTACCAAACTCAACGCTTCGCTCAACGTTTCTCTCTAGTACCAAAGCCGTTAAGAATTGCTTTAGATGGCTGGTTAATGCTAATGCTATTGGAGAATGACGTTGCATACGTAAATCGTACTTAGCCGTAGTTGTTTCCTTGATGTAAAATATTATCAAAATCGCCATGTAAAGTAACTGCAAATCTGAAGTAAGTTCTAGTTCTGTGACTAAATTTAAAGTTCTGATTCTTAGAGATAAAAATTGTTCATAGCTGGATCAAAATCTCCAAGATCTTCCCTCTAGAAAGAGGGCCGGACAGAAGAGAAATAAATAGAACGAAAAAACTTGAGGTAGCCTCGAAGCAAAAAAATTAAAACCATTTCCCATATCTTTTTTTTTTTTTTACTTTTTATCGCTGCCGCCCAACTCACTGACTCACGCACCAATTTTTCCAGTACTCTAAAGTGTAAACAGCGCTTAACAGACAAGAGGCATCGTAGTAGCTACTGTGTAAGGAACACATGATGGATGTTATCATCTTTTCCTATAAACCAACAGAAGCTTGCAGGTTTCTCTGCGTCTCTGCATTTCGTATTATTCTCGACAATTGTGCCCCCTGCACCCTACCACTCTATCCAATACCCAAACGTGAGTTTGTATATTTCTACGAATGCCTAGGGGCTTCAATAGAAGTGAAGACGTGTCCTGGCCGACCTCCGAACCTATGCTATATATGAGAGACTCGTGCACACTTTCTTTACAAACACAGAAATTTTCCAAAAACAGAACGAAGGCTTACGTGAGAAATCGATGCACAGCGACTCCAGGGCACAGAGCAGCGGGAACGAGGGCGTCGCACTAAATAACAGTCATTATAGTGGGAAGTGGAGTTGGACACCCAGAAAAGCTAAGGATTTAGCCATGAGGACCGACCGCTGTTGGAGCAGCAGCAGCAGCATTGGTCAAAGCTGAAGCAGAACGTGTCGTAGGATAAACCAGTCACCTATTCGGCGACAACACGAAAGGCTACGAATAACGGGGTCTGTTCTGGCGATGCTGATTTAAGGAGAAGTGACAGCAAATAAGAAAATTTCACTATCGAAGCTGAGAAAATAAAGCTAACGTAGGGGACGGGCGGCAAGTGGCAAGCAGATTAGCAGATTAGACTGAAGAGCCCGGATTTAGCCCCTCGGCTAGTTCTCTGCTCGTGATCGATGATTCTCCATTGTTCATATTCACTTATCTAGAACAAGGAGGCAACACGGAGGAGGGCTTTTCTTATTAGCTTAGTGGCTTAGTCTTTTCGCGCCGTTGAAACTACGCTTGGGTGTGGAAGAGTGGCTCGAATTCCACAGTATCCTACGATATTTGAGAGGAAGGACAGGAGAAATCTAGCCTATCCTACGTATTCGTCTAGCGGGGATGTTTCACAATAACAGTTTTCCATTTCTTTCCTTCTTATAGAATAACGAAAACGACTTCCCAGGGAATCGTCCCCCACATCGATTTTTCAACGACGCTAAACGTTGTTGAAACGGCGCAACACTTTGTTATAGAAAGAAAATAAGTAAATACATGTTTAGCAGCAAATCAAGTGCATATATAGCATATGGGAATGAAACGTAGGTGGAGAACGAAAAACATATTGACGTGTGGAAATGACAAAAAAAAACTATTTGGTCCGATTGTCGCAACTATCCCAGTGATCATAGGAGCCATTCAATTATGTTCCTCGGACATTAATCGTCCCGCCATGTCAGAACGCTGCTCTATAGCTTTATCGTCCGTTGATATAGAACAGTTTATAAAATCAGGCTTAAAAACAAGGTCGTAGTTAGTTTGAATAAGTGGCTACGATGAATGTATGAAGATCGACATTTTTTGCACGTGCTGTTACGTGGATTTGCTAGACTGTAGAGCAGAAGATATATTCATAACGCAAACGTCATAGCACTAATGTGGCCATAGAAGCTGTTTATTCTAAATACAAAATATGTGACGTTTTTGCGCTAATATTATCATCGATTTATCATGGCCTGATCATTTGCCGACTATACTACACAAGGATCTTGTCACGATTCCTTCATTTCGGTCGTTCTCACCCAACTCGGAGTGCTCGAACAAGCAGCGACTATAAGCGGGAGAAGGTTGTGACGCAACCAAGCATATCGACACTCAAAAGCTAACAATAGTCCATTAATTAAACGGCGCAGTATACCTGTGCGTTTTGGTGATTGTATTGAATTGTTTTTCCAGCTAGATGGCTCTTAGTTCCATATTTCAGGTTGCGTTAGGTCATCGTAAGTATAGTTTAAAGCCAGGATTTGATAATGGTAAAAAAAAAAAAAAAACGCGAACGCGTTGTGCAAATTGGGTAAACAGTTGTTGAGCTGGTGTAAAGTTGGGACAGAGCGCGTTGAAAATGATCGAGATGAAAAAAATCGTATTTAAGTAACAAAGTATCTATAAAAATTTGCTACATTTTTACAATTTGGACACGACAAAAGCAAGATCAAGGTTTAGACGGGCAATGATTATCGCAGTGCACAGCTTTAATTACTTACCCTGCAAAAAAAAAAAAAAAAAAAAAAAAAGCTCGATATTTAGGTGCCACACGAATTAGCTCGATTGTATTTCTAAATGCGACACTTAATAGTGACGAAATAAAATCAAGCCATCTATGAAGCGATTGCCCACGGGTGCTGAACAGGAAGTCACACACGAAACGCACAGTGGGCGAAAAAAAAGCGACGCTATGTTTTTGTGGGATCGGAACAGAATTGTGCGCTTTGAGTCATTGCCGCCTGGCAAAATAATTGATTCGGATCTCTTCTCTGAAAGATGGACAAGATTACAACAAATTATTGAAAAAATCGACCTGATCTAGTAAACAGAGACGCTGCCACCTTTCGCCGTAATAATGTCAGACTACGTACATCCTTGGCTACTCGGCGAAATTCGAGAGAACCCGACTAGGGCATTTTTGTGCGTCATTTCGTTAGGGTCACACGACTCTCGTGGTGTTCGTTTAGATGAGTGGTTGATAGAGGGATGCAAAAATTTCTCGCTTAAAAACTAACCAAAGTTTCACAGTGGTGGGAATGGCGTTACCGGAGAAATGGCAAAAGGCCATAGATCGTCATTTATATCGCATATTCGGTTTAATACTGTCGTTAAATTTGGCTGTGGCCTGACAACTCTTTCGACAACCCATTGTTGCCACGTTATTTATACGACTTTTTGAAACTTACGTTAGAGCACACTACCCGCACTCAGCCGATCACATGGGCCGTTCTCATTACAGCAGCCGCAGCATCGGATGGACAGTCCATTCGAATAGACGTAATAAGCAAAACTCAGTTACCGCATCTGTCGTTTGATCTGTCACCACCGTTCGGTGACGATTGCGTGGATTTAGGGGAAGAGCTATGGCTGGCTATGGCTGGGAAGCTACCCTAATGCTGTCTGCTTCAGCTAACAATTGTTTTCTTTATGCTTCCTTGTTTAGCTTCTTGGCCTCTGCTCCCTGAAAAAAAGCGAGGGCAAAGATACAGTACGGAGAAGGAAATATTGTTGAGGAAACTGCGGTACGGTACTGAGCTGAGTGTTATATTAACTGTACTGCTGACGCGGCTGGCTTCCACAGTTTACGACCTACGCTAGCAAGTTGCAGCGTTTATTATAGACGAGCCATAGTATATCGATAGATGTAATAGCGAGTATCACCTTTTTTCGTTATAACCTTCATTCGTTTTAATTGATCAAGAGGTACCCGCCATACAGCCACTTCCATTTGCCTACTTGATCACACTATCGAGAAGTAACCGGCATTATGCAAACGAGCCGACTCTGATTTCAAGGGGTCTGATGAACGGCGAACTTCTGGCCTTGTTGCTGTCGTTGGACAATCTAGGCAGCGTGTCTAGATCCGATTGAGCATATTAGATTGTATTGCTTGGTCGAGCAAACTTCTTCGAGGACTGAGCTATTATTATAGCATCTGTTATGATGCTTCATTCGATGCTATCCATTACGTAGAATTACATCGCATTCAGGAAATCAATTATTGAAGAAATAAGTTCTAAGATAAGTTGAACGGTGTGAAAAGTACTTGGGCTTCAAGTATTATTCAAATCGATCTGAATAACGTGAGTCAAGTAACTTCAAGTTTTAAGGCCAATTGCGTACTAACGGAGCGGGATAGTTTCAAATGCTTTTTCTATTATTCTATTTTATACTGGCACCGCAGATTTCGACAGAGGAATCGGCGGATATTTTTTAATGGTTGAAAAATAATTTAATTAAGTTGCAAGCGTCAGCGATACCTGCTACTACACTTCGGGGCGTTGTTCCGATGCGGTTTTTCGTTGTATCAGTTATTGCTGTTATTACACGAAGGTGATTCTCTTCACGGATATCTTCCTTTGCGGTTTGCTAAACGTTTTTTTGTGAAATTGAGGTTCGCTGAACTAGCTGAATTCATTGAATTAAGCCACGCCAGACCTGAATTCAGTAATTGGCAGTGTTTCTGGGAACTTCTGTTGTTGCTGAGTCTAATTTCTTTGAAACGATACAAGGAATTCACGTTTTTCTTAGTCTGCTCAGGAAGATACTATACGAGACGAACTTACGTTTCAAAACTCTGCAAATAGTAATACGGACCTCTCACTTCAATTGTGTGCTTCTTTTTTTCAGTTGTCGTTAGCTATTTAAGGGCACAGTACCGAAAGATTTTCCCTCCTCCGTAGTGGAGTACGCGACCGTATGCTGGGGAACATGAAACATCACATTAATTCAGCGCTGCACACTGTCTACCTTTGTTTCAACAATGCAATCTGCTAATTAGAGTTTTTTTTTTTGTTGCTCCTCGGTGGCATTTGTTCCTCATCCCATTTTGACACTTAACGAAAACACACAAAGTCGCTGGAAAATACTCGAGTCAATCAAGCTCACTGAAATACTGCCATTTAGTTGTTCAGGGTGGCGAAATAGAATCCGCCAGCTGTACGATACATTACCCGAAAATACCTGTAAATACCGCACTTACTCACTTAAATCAGATATTACGTCTGCGTTTGCTCATTATGAGATTTTATTTACCGCGCCATTTTTCAGTTGTTTGGAAATGTTTGCTGACATCTTGTGGGTCGCTAGTGTATACCAGTACTTCCACAAGTCGTGTTTCACCCTAATACTGCATAATCGGTCTTGAATGTTCCCTTTTCTCTGTGTAGAATGTGGTATATTCGTTTATGCTGCTATATGTATTCAGTTGGATCGTCTCAAAAATTGCTTCACTTAATTACTTCTTGATAAGAAGTTTTAAGTAATTTAAGAGTATTCGATGAAATGATTAGAAAGCATCTTGAAGGGTACACTGTGCCTAATGAGTACGCAAATGAGTACTACATATATCGCGTATTTTTTCTAAAATTAAGACTGACAACATCAAACTGTTTCTGCGTGCATCTAAGCCGTAGGCAAATTCGAAACGACGCGCTGATCGGCCTTTCATAATGCACACTTTTTTAACTGCTATCCTATCGCACCCACGTACCAGATCGTCAAACACCCCCGGCCATCGATCTCAATGGCTATCCTCATTCATATAGAAAGCAGAAAAGTACAATTTTTTTTTTTGTCTACTATTTGCCCCAGTAACGTTTTAGACCGTTTGCCCCGCTTCATCCGTACAGACTTTATTGCCGCTATAAAAAAATAAACTCTATAAGCATCGAAAACAAAAACGATCTACGAAGTGTAAGGTTTCTGGCTGTGTATAGTTGTTTTTTTTTTTAATTACTTCGTTACGTTGCTACATGCTTTGTTGCACCGATTTAACCAACTTTCTCGTATCCATTCGTTAAAAACACACTGTTAGACATGACAGGGATAAGCTTGTCGAAAATAGAACAATCGAAAGAAGCTAAACGTCCCTAGATTCAACTCGTTTTAATTACTCCGTTTCTCTCAAGAGCAGACGCTAGCTGCGAATACAGTCGCGTACGGCGATTAAATTTTGCCAATATATATATATATATAAGCAACTAGGCAAACGTTTGTTATGCTGCAATATTCGCTCAATTTGTCATAACCAAGAATAGGTAGAGTAGCGAAGTGCGGAGACGCCACATAAGGGTACTTTGTTCCGAGTTCATACATTTCGTTCTGCCAGGTTGGTTAGAGGCCCAAATCTAGTACCATCAGTCATTCATTCGGCAGTGGTTGCATGACGAGTCGTCATCCCATCTTGAAACAACCTGGTAGTGATGGTCTAGGTAGTAATGGCTGTAGCGCGAGCTCAAGTGGATGTTATGTGGCCGGCGTTTATCTTTGTTATTGAAGAGGTTAGAAAGGCTCAGGAGAAAGGAACAAGGATAGGGTGCCCAAAGCTGGCCAGGAAAAGCTGCTTAGTGACTAGTAGACTATTCGAATACATGTAAAAAGATCGTACAAACAGACTCACATTCAGGTATTCGGAGCGGTGCTTATTGCACGTACACGTCTATACAGGAATCACTGCGCTGTTCTCGTATTCACTAACGAACCCGTGGCAAACACTGAAAATTAACATGGAAATCCATGAATCAACCGCTACAGCTGGCAATTGCTAAGAACGAACGAGCAAAAGAGCTAATGTCATTAACATCAGAAAGCGTAGGCCGGCCCACGAATTTGCCACCAGCCAGCCAGCCAGCCAGCCAGCGCGAACAACCACCGGCGGGTACGTACATCCACCACTGTATACGCTATATGCCACCATGCGGAGCAGCTGGCTCTCTGCCGATCTCCTACTCAGCCAATCGCACCGTGGAATATGCACTGTCTACACGGAACCTGTGGCTACTTATGGCTCCTTATAGAAATACCCTTTGGACATTTCTTTGCGTCGGAGAACGCCTCCCGAGTGAGTAATTTGTAGGAGACGTGCCGTGAATCTCATATGATGATGATGACGGTAATGGCTTTAACCGTTTCAGGTGCTGCCTCGTTTGTCTGGCCAACACGATGGCCGGAACGAACAATCCGCTCCGAGTCAGCGATATAGGCGATGCCGTGCGATTCGCACGGTGACGATCCTTCAACCGGCCTCTAACAAGCCGAAGCCAATTAGACAAACAAATCGATGTTTTTTTAGCATTGATTTCGTATAGCAATTTGTCCAGATAGTGCTACCGGTATTGGTAAACACATTGCTCTTGTCTAGAACGGTAGTGGTCGACCCGGGCGTACCGTGCTCTGCCATACCAATTTTTTATAGACTATCCGATTCATGGTCATTACATTAATGAATTGCTTGTTATCCGGGGGCCACGATTCAGTTATTTGATAAAAAGTGCCGGGCAGCCGATGTTAAATTGACTGACGCTTTTTATAGCTACTATTATATTCTGAAAGGTTAGTCTCCATTACTTCGTACCACTCTGTCCTATCTAGGAAACGTTGTCTCTAATGAGGAGAAAAATGCTTAGCGAGATGTGCAAGAACCTCAAACGGTGGAAACCAATTGCAAGCATCTTCGAATAGTATTCTTCCTTGAGATGTCTGCTTAAAGAAGCTTAGTTCGGAATATCTATCGATAGGAATAACATACGAAATGGCACATAGTGTGTATTGAACTGACTGTCTATTAAATATTTCCTACATAACTGTTCTTCCGTTCCCATCGCACAGTATGAGTAAGCTGGATGATACCAACTTAGCCTTTAAAGGCCTAGCGCGTCGACAGTGACATCCGCTATAACCTTCCTGGGAACAAGTCGGCCTAGATGAGCTAGGCCTTTAAAGGCTAAGTTGGTATCATCCAGCTTACTCATACTGTGCGATTAGAACGAAAGAACAGTTATGTAGGAAATATTCAATAGGCAGTCAGAAGGGGCGGTAAAATAGCAGAAACCGCGCCGGAAAGCTTTTCGAACTTTTTGTCAGAGGTCTCTTGCGCCAATTCGTGGTCAAGACGAAACGATCACGCCCCGAGTAATATAAAGCTGACTCTGTGACTAGGGAGCATCGGCGTGTCCCAATGATCTCAGCGCATACAAGGAAATAAATACAATGTGAGTTGAAATTTACTTATAGAAGCAATCGTATCCGGGAGTTCGTGTCACACAAAATCACTTGTAGTCAAGCTGTAGCTGTTGCTCCCTTACCTAGGATAGAAGCTGGTCGTACTTCTATTAAAGAGCTGAATGTTCATCACGTCTTCGCCTATTTTTGTGAGCGGAAAAGCCTAAACCAGTAAGATAATGTCGTCGTGAGTATAGTACAAAGCTTATCTTTTGTGATCAAATAATTATCGAGAAGAGATGACGATAATCATTGACACTATGGATAAATTTGCATCGACCTGACTGCTGAGATATCTATGTATATATAGAGAAATATGTTATTACGAAGCTTATACATGGTTGGTCGATTGCCCATTTGCATAACAACGGAGCAATCCTCGGTGTTATCACCGTACATGTGTGCAAACACTTGTCAGAAGCTTCTGCTAGCATCAATTGCTCCCCCTTTCCAGCTATCAATATCGGACCCCAAAGCACAGCTGTTGTCTGTACACTTGTTAACACTTCAGATTACTAGAAAGGGCCGATGAAGCGATCTCACTGAACGTAATATCGTGTGTATATATTATTAGGTAGAATTACGCGCATACGGTGAGCTATAGCTATGTGTAAAATATGTACTGTTTCAGTAGGACATGCTATATGAAGTTGTATGGAAAACCTTCGCCAGCCGAATGGACATCAGATAACACAGGATTCAATTTTGGGTTGTTAATGTCACTCGCTCCCCTGTGACAGCAAGTGAAATGATATTTTAAGTGGATATCTGTTCAGTAGGCAGTGCCGGAAGTTGTCTAGCGACAGAATCGTGGCCTACACAAGGCGTTCCTTTCTTATCGCCAATATTCGTTATAAACTTTTGCCGAGATATGATTGTCTTTTTCGCCGTTTTTCCCTGTGCCAAAATCTGGATGCAGGATGCAGGATAAGGAGCGAAAGGCGATCTTGAGTTATCTTCCAGGGTGACAACTTCCACGACTGCGAGCGCTGTCAATTACGATTCAACCTTGAGTAATCATCTCAGGTTGCAGAGACAGGCAAAGAACACCCCTACTTCGTGGAGTATAGAACGGTGCCGGCAGCCAGGCTTCTAGACTGTTTTCAATATATGAAAATGCTTATACAGTTGAGCTTTGTTTGCGGAATAAAGAACTTCTCTGTGAATACTAAGCAAAAAACGGTTTCAGTGAATTTAGGTAGCCAAATATGTTATTACAAAGCGTTCGTCTTCATCTTGTACGATAATTTCGTTTGGCGTTTATTTTATTTTAGTCCGTTGATGACACTGTGTTTCTTTACAATCAATAAAACAAGAGAAATTGTTAACACCGTTTAGTATAAATGTTACGTGCCAGCCAAGACTCGCGATGTGGACACTCTACCTAATCAAAAGCATTCAGTAGAACAGCATTCTAGGCCACACAGAACTTGATCATTGTCCTGGCTTATGTTTGTTTCTTTAGGATTAGCAAGATCCTCAATGAGATAGTGCCTTATTACCAATATGTATTGCAAGAATCGAAACCCTTCTTGCCCCGTGGGAGGTATCTTGGATGGTGAATGGTGTTCACATCGAATGCACCGGCGAAAACGTAACACTGAACAAGCCAAGTTCTACAAGAAACCAAAAAACAGGGCTTTTCGCACGGGTGTTTTCAACCCCTTTTGGGTATTTAAAAGCACGATATTTACCGTAGAGTCACCACCATTGTCACAGCCACGACGCCATATACCGGTTGTGTCTCGAAATAGTAGCTAGAGCTGTTCAAGTGCAATGGCGACATCAGCGACATGCACACAATTCCCTCCATGTCGCTCCCGAGACTTTTTCTCCCTCGATAGTTCCTATCCGCTAAGAAACGTTGTCGTTGATCCTTCTATCACTTAAATGCATAATTACGGGCGCTGCGGGACCCCGAGCTGTGTCGAGGTCAGCCCTCGGGGCAAGAAATCTTGGTTGCACTTAATGGAGCCTGTAGTGCTGAACAGTATCCTGCTTCAGTACGTCTGTTTTCATCAATGCTCGTCTTTTCAGACACCGGCAAGTGTACAGCGGCGCCGTATCAAGAAGGTTTTCTGTTCCTATTCCCATTGACTTATCCCATCTGTCCTTATTATCATTGAAAACTGTCATACACTTAAATTCGCTCGCCGTCGCCGTCCGTTCGTCCAAAAGACACCCAATTAACAACAATCGCAACAGCCCATCGCTAACCAGTATGTAGAAACAGAACGATTTGTCTTCGCCGATTTGTCAAAGCGAATACGACGACGTTTTATGAAGACACATGCAAGAAAATCTTTGCTGTGGAAGCATCGCCAGCCTGACATTGATAATAGCGATTATGCTCAGGTGACAGTGCTAAGATATATCGATGAGGCGCTAGCGAAAAGAACCTGAAAGCTGCTTATATCTCTTGCCCCTTTTGGGAGTTAGGTACGAGAGTTTTCTATCCATGTAAGGCCTGCAGAATAATGCCGCCACTAACAGTACCGCCCGGTGAAAAAGGTGTCGTAGGCCTTCTGTTGAGTCAATGACAAAAGCGTGAGCCAGCCCGATTGCCCGTTATTGTCTATGTTTTCATGGGCCTAGAGGTACATCCAAGCCATCTATTCCTGCACTAACATATTCTTATCGATCAGACAAATCTTGGATAGAAAGATAAGGCAATGACAGATCTTTTCAGACTATTGATAACTGACACAAATTGCTACCGTGAAATAGTATGAAAACTCTTATCGTAGCAATATTGCATCGTACTTAAGCTTAGCAGCGTATTAGTGCTAGCAGGCTGCTATATGCAGATCCCGTCTATAACTTACTGTTTAATATTTTCCGCTGGTGTGTTTGTCGCGGACTATATTTACGACCTGTCAATGAGTAGATCCAACATATCTACTTAACCTGAACTAGATCTGGCAACCGCAGCAAATATACATTTAGCTAAAATAGGCGATCATTACTTAGTTGTGTTCAGGGTCGCTTTTTCTCTAGCTACCTCAAAATTTAGTTGAAAGGTCTCTATTTGTGACACTGAATACACGTTTATAGTATCTACGCCCAAGTCAATTACGTATCTCGTTTCGCATTATATGTCTGCGTTTCTCTAGTTTCTATCGCCAGGGTACTCGCTGTGTTGTTCCTGTTTATTGCGATCAGATACGGCACTATTTTTTTTCCCTCACTCGTTTACGCGTTCGTCGGTCAGCTCCTCCCAGATATTGTCTTGGCTCTATACTAAACCAGGCCTGATTTTTATAGACAGCAAGAAGGTTTCTATGTATCATCGCAAGTTCATGCCGTCACGCAGCTCCAGTCAGTGTAATGGAAGCGGATGGTGATGCAAAGGTGACCCTTAGTCTGTCAAACGAGCCAAGCAAGTACTGCACTTGTGACTTGACCATAAACAATGTAACGTACAACGTCGTTCCTGATGTTACAGACCCTCTTTCAAGAATGCTTACATTAGAACTATGGTGTTTGCCACTGTTTCTTGTGCACTACTGTTAAGATGACAGGCCCATGTCTAAGGCATTATTGTGGCATATACATAGGTATACGCTACTGCACCTTGTTTAGGCCGACATAAGGAGAAGATATCTTCTATGGCCCATAAACGTACCGCAAAAGCAGGCACAAGCGGAAATACCTTACGTATAACCGGCCTGTCAGAACGAACTAGATGGGTAAGTGACGTCTGCGTGCAGCAAAGTTGCGCTTATATACGCGTGTAAGCATCCGTATAAATAACATCAAACGTTAAATCTGAAGCCTGTTGGAAGCCTTTAGAGAATCACATGGTTTCCTTAAGAAAGATCTAGCGGAGGCCTGATTGGTGCCGCGATCCTCAAATGTTGATGAAAGATATACTATTACAGAACCATACCACATATCAACAAGTATTTCTGGAGGAAACTTGCAGCATCCGACACCCTATGTTATACATATCTAGGGTAGCAATGTATATGTAAACTAGTTGAATGTCATCGATAAGGTTATTACAGGAGACAAATTACGGAATCGTGAGGAAATAATATAACAAAAACTATTTACAACGGACACAAATTCAGCACAACGGCTATAGACATAACATAGGCTATAGTCCTAAGGAGTAACAGTTCAGAGAACAGAGCGCTGAAGGGGACGCCGACACCGTAAATGGGACCCGTAAGCTAAGACACACTTATCATATGAACTAATAACAATGATTCTGAACACGCGTGAGGCTTCTATTGGTCGGTAACTAGAAGAAACGAATGAATAACGGCGAAAATGCGCGCCTAAAAGACCCATTTCACTCTTCTCTTAGTCTTTGTCTTTGCCCTGCTTGGCGGACATACCTAACTGGCGTCCTTGTTCACTGAGTAAGCAATGGGGTAATGGAGGTAATGTAATATTAGACTCTGGCAGTAGGTTTCATAATAATAGAGTAGAAACATGGTAGTCTGGGTTCGAAACTAAGCGTAGACACACTCCACTTAGTGCTGGAGTTCAATCCTCTAAAACACTGGTAAACTGATTTAAAACTCGAATCATTTATTTAGATTTTAGAAGTAGGCTGATAGATAGAACCCAGATGGCTGACAATTAAAATTGGCCAAATCGATGGGTTTGAAACTACGGAATGCCAATAAGTTTACAGATAATTGTGCTCTAACTGTTTATCAATGCAGGTATATAGATGTATTTTGATGTCGTAAACATGTTTCTGCGTGTCTTCTTTCATTACAACGATTCTTGCAATGGGTTACCTTAAGTAGAATGAGCTTCATAACGAGACAAATCTCCGGACAAAAAACCCATTTCATTTTTTGACAGCACAAAGCTTTGTAATCTGGACCGAGTGATAAATAGTCTGAATGGTAGACAACTGCATTATTATATTGTCTGGTTTAGGTGCGTCTTTTTGCACAGGTGCTGCGTACCATCTCGAAGTGATCTTACCAGCCGGAGAACCGTGCTCGAAACGATGGTTGCAAAAGTAAGCGTGCGTACTAATTGCTTCAATTTTATATATTGTTAGAGATGTAGATGTGTCTGTTTAAGACAGGTAGGCTCATTAGGGGGCGGGAGGCGTGAAAGTTCCTTCGCCAGAAATATTCCATCGTTGTTCACTCATGCGTGTACACTAATGTTGTATTCTATGGTCAAACGTAACTCGAATGCTTCAAGTTTATCAGTATTATGAGATCTTGAGTTATTGTTATAGGATGTATTATTTTTCAATGGCCGTGGCATCGGGACGTCCTGAAAGATTAAGAACGGTTACTGAGCATGAAAGAGTGTTCGAGAGATACATAACACGCCATAAAATCGCATGTCATTACTGTCTTCAAGGATTCAAACTACCTGCGTCTCTAAGTTAACTTAATGGACAATAGAATTATGCATTATATGTCTCTAAGTATATATGACTGTGGTCAGCGTGTTCGCTTTGTGAAGGCAGCGACACAGGTCGTTCAGACTTTGGGAACTTAACAGGGCAAACGAGTTGACGTTGTGGTAAAAGTTGCCTACGTTTATATGAATCAAACCCGGCTTTTCGCCACCACTGCTGTTAACTATGACTAGGAACATGGCGTGGGCGGCCATTTCCAATCCCTGGCAATGGCCGCTTCTCAGCGCATGCTCGACGGTAGAGATCATTGTTACAAGAAGCATCCGAAGCTCCTCGTAGTCGTCCGACAGACGGAGACGATGGCGCTGCTACCGAAGCCTAAGTAAACAAATGGCGAACGTCTCACACCAAGAGCGATAAGGTAAAGGGACGGTCTTCTTGATACGGCCCGGCAAAACCGCATAATTTCGCTTCCATCAAAGGGAACCAGACTGGCCATGTACAATAGCCAGTGCAGCATCGGTCTTTTGTGTTCGTGTCGGCTATGGCCTGTAGTAGCAGAGCCGGTCAGCCAATATTTGCTTTCGGTCCTGTTGCCCAAACTACTATCCGTTTTCCGCCGGTCGTGCGCCTTGCGCTGCCAACGTAGCACCAATGGCAACAACAATCTCGATAATGTGTCGCCTGTTTGACCGGTAAGATATGAATCTATCAGTCTTGCTAGTAGACTGGGACGGACGGATGCACGCTATATACTAGCACGTACTGTACGTTATACTCCTGACTTTGCTTTCGGAGACTGACTCAGTGATGACAAGCCGAAAGCCAAAAACCGACGTAAAGAAATAAATAGAACGACAGAGAGAAGGAAAGGAGAATCGTACAGCTATTGGTCGTTTCCTCCGCTGGTAGCCGTCTTACATGGGATGGCGCCGCATTAGAACATAGACGGTCACAAACCTGTGGACTTCTACTGCCGTAGGACAAGGGTGAGCCAGGGATTGGGCTCGTATTGCAACCATCGCGGAGGCTGCTCCGACGATAGTGGTGGGGGCTTACACGTGACCGAGACGACGCGACTATGAAAGTGAGCGTTGTTAGCTGCCACAACTACTTGTTCGAACGGTGTTGTTGTAGTATACCGGTCGTAGTTGTATTCTTATAGCGGTCAGAGTATGGAGCGAGCGAGAAGCGACACGGGTTGCACACGTTGCGTCTGTATCAAATTATGTGGGGTAGGCCGCGTATCTGTGGAAATGAATAGGGGGGCATTGGATTTCGAGTTATTTGTTTGCCGTTGCTGCCTCTATCGTTGCATTGTGATCGTCACCGTCGTTACCGTTGCTCCCTTCTATTTATCACGTTGGAGGCCCTTCACAATAGAATCCAGAGAAATGACTCAGACATAGCAGTACTATCGAATCTTTTCGGCTTATACTTTACAATAAACTTCAAGTCGTGTACGGATCGGCAACGCTGCATACAAAAGCAAAGTCATTCAATTTTGACTCACGATCAACAAAGTCAAATATTGCATTCAATGTGCGTAGCCATAAAAAGACCATTTGTGGGTAACAATCATGGAATCAAAAATTCATATCTTAAGTCATATTTTTACCCCATTATATTTCTCTATGTAAGATAGGTACCAGATAGGCTGGATCTTATACGGCTACAAGAAAATCATTAGAGGCATTTGCTCAGGCGTTGATGTTTTCGAAAGGTATAGCGATACCGAAGTTTTCTGCTGTGCCTCCTTTATGCAAATCTTCAGACGCGATACGAGAATTATTCTTCTCGTCTGTGACACTGGTAATGACTGGTAGTGTACTAGCATCAAGAGAATACGTAACCCTCCGGTGTATGTTTGTACGCTACGTAACAAACATTTATCAAAACCGTTTCATGTTAAACCCGTAGTACTATGTTTGAAATTACTACATTTTTTTATTACATAGAAATATAGATGCCTGTATATGTGGGGTATATCAAAGATTCTTATATGTGCCGTCAAACTGGCTCTGAAAGGTTAATTCTGTAGAAAAAAGTCGGAGCATTTCCACAATAGATTCTTTAGAAGTCGAATGACAACGGTAGGACAACAAAGATAATTTGAGGACGGGTAGGTGTAGGGCAGAAAACGTTGAGTACTGTGTGAACGCTTCACTATAGGCAAACCTCTCACTGAAACGAAGGAAAAGTTCCAAAGTCTTCAAATGTCTGTTATCTATGTCGATGCTTTTGGCTGGGGAAGACAGTAAAAGGCTTCTACCAATAATGACTTGTTCGGTGCCTATAGCTGGAAGCTAATAGTTTTAGCTTTTCGTAAAGGATGAATGAATTTGCTTATTGATACGTTCTTACGATGCCTAATTCATGTTAGCAAAATTTAAAGGAGATTAACAAGATACACTTTGAAAGCTAGGACAAAAAGCGGTTCACAGATGATAGTACATGTGGATAACACTTCGTGAGCAATGTCTTCGGTCGGGTGTTGTGGTGAGGCGAAGTTAATATTTAGCGGTGAAATTCGAAGCAAGCTGTGGATTATTTAAACATATGGATAGGATATTGTTAAGGGTTCAAGACTTGTACTGCAGAGGTTCAACTGGCATAATTTATCGTTCTACCATATGATTTTCTTACACTGCCTTTTGGTATTATTATCCTTGGAAGCAATCTAGGTCTCCTTTAGGTACTTGACGCTTTGGAGAAAACTGTTTACGTTGAAATTTAAGCGAAAGTAGATCCCTGAAACCGAAGAATACAGAGCGCGAAGCAGCAGGTCTACCAATACCTACGAGGTCCCGGGAAGTCCAGCATGAGTTAAAAGCTACTAGCAAGTAGGCGATTTTGCCTGGTTGTCTATAAGCATCCCTGGGACTGCTGTTTTGTGTAAAGGTGCACATCCACATAGAAAGCCACATGTGTGCAGTTAACACGAAAGGTCCCCCTAATACGAAGCAGCTCGAATGAACCAGAGGGTTTAGGAGAAATCTGACCGAAGATAACTCTTTTGGGACTGACACAAGGATCGGGCACAGCAGAAGAAAGCGATCCGCAATAGGAGGAAGAAGGCCATCTGGCTTAAGGTAGAAATGTTCCAGGAAGATAACCAGCAGGTAGCATTGAAGATGTTTGCCTACGATATTTATGTCTTCTTCAATAGACGAAATAAAGCCTGCGAAGACCTTGGTTAGGGAGAAGGCATTGCGTATACGGCAATATTGGGCAATATCAACTATTAGCTATTAAAATCTATATTAACTGTTTTTACCTGAAGTGCTCGACTAGATTTAGAAGTCAGCGAGAAGAGACTGTTAGACCAGCAATGGTTCACTAATACTTAATTCAATAAAGTAGCGTATTTCAGGCAGCTAAAAAATTGCTTTTCCGGTACTGATGAGTATCTGCTGCTCTCTAATGTGGCTCTAAATCGAAGAAAACGTCATACGTATTTCGCCGGTGAGTCTACCTATATAAGCCTACCTATGGTCAAGTGTAAGTACGCGTAATATATATACGTCCGACGGAAAAAAGAAGCTAAAACGAGAACGGAAGCGGCCAAAAGCATAAATGATATTGACGCGATTTAGAACAGCGTATATTTGCCTGGCACATATAAGTGGCCCCGCGCTGTGCGTACACTCATCTTTGTTTGCCTGTCTGCGTGTCCATATGCACATACAGTGGCATTTCCCGCATTCGCTTGGCGTGATGGCAGTGCCAGTTAAGGTGTTTCCTTCTCCGTATTACTATCCTTCAATCGTGTTCCCCTCATTTTTGGCCTTCGAACGAAGGAGCAAATATTTAAGGATAGTACATTTCATATGTTTTCGTATTTTCCTTTAGGGCCTGGCACTGGACGTAGGCAAATGCGACAGCTGGTTTGCGATAGGCTGTGCTCCGGCCATGCCGCATACGACCCTCAGAAAGGGCTATCAACGTTGGATGTTCCTCTGCGATTAGCACTCATCCATTCTCCCCGTCGACTGTCTTCATTCTTCTACGTTTTTCTTTCTGTTACGGGGGTAGCAAAATCATCTCCGGCTGCCAACCGATGTTCTGCATTTCTTGATTGTTCCTTTTCGGAAGAAGTTTCACGCACTCGAGGGGTCGATATTACAGCGTTTAGCCTTCCAATGTGTATCAGACTACATTTGCATTAAAGTGAAGGTTGTTCCTGTATCTATTCGAAGTGGCCCTATTCGTGCCCTATCTCTCCGATTGAATCTTTTAGGGAAACCAGTGACAAGTTATAATTTCCAGCATGCCAGGAAGTTGTCCAGTGATAAATGGACAGCCGGTGTAGTGGATGGGAATCCTAAAATGACGCCGTAATGGGCCCAACTCGAGACCTGCTCCCAATCCAGGGACATTCTATTGTTAAGTACGATTAGTTTACCGCATGCGTTATCCGGCGATAAAGTTCTGTTTGAGGGTCATCGAAGGAAAAACGGCTTGTTTAAAAACTGGGATATTCTATCAGTTGTTCAGCCACTTACTAACAATAGTTTTTGGACGCCAGTGTAAACACTGATGCTGTCATACGAGTGTTTGTGTGCTGGGTTGTACGCTAATAGGCTGTGATCCCGCATCAGCTAATGACTTTGCTATTTAGATTTTTACAGTGTGGTAAATACAACGCTACCGGTACAGGGAGAAGTTTGAATTTTTTAAAAAGAGCGCGAAAATTTTGATGATCGTACATTGTTTCTTTTTAGTATTTAGGCACTGAGGCGGCAATTCACGTATAGGATCTGCATGCCAGCTCAGCGATCCGATCGCTTCAGAAGAATCGAGAGAGCTTGCTTGCTTCTTCATGCTAGGCGTATTCCGGCGTATCGCACTCCGACTAAGCGGCAACGTAAATTTTGGACGACTGGGGCAACTTCATTGTACTATTAGTCATGTTATCAACCTACGTTATTGGTTATCTTGCATATTTCTCTTGTTTGGACGTTAATACATACAATATATGATAAAAAAAACTAAATGAGTCGAGCTTTATGTCCGAAATCGCCAATAGTCATCATATGCGTCATCAGAAGCGTTCATAATCGTTAAATGCAACCGGCTATATCCAGCGGAACTTGGTCATAGCTTCTTGATACAACCCAACAAGTTCTAAAGACATGTACAATCTTCGTTGCTACATTAACCAACACAAGCCACTTCAACTTGTGGTTCATTTCGAGAGCCGAATGGCGAAACAAGACAGCTGCCCACTGCGTTTAGTGCCGAAACTCAATTCGATACGCAATAATTCTTTTAATGTATCGCTCCTGCGAAGGCAGCTGTTCGGGTAGCGTTCCAAAGGCTACATTTTACATTTTGTCATGTGGAACCTAGTCCTTTGGCTTAATTAAAATGCGATTCGAACCGTGTTGACATCGCAACGATTTTTGACGACGGGGGCATTATTTTGCATCAGTGTCTCATATCGGACCACATCGTGGACAGGCGACAGGGTAGGGGCAAGTTGGCAGCACACGAAATGTTTAGAATCACTTCTCAGTTCTATTTCGTCAGTATATTCCGGTCGTTGTTGCTGCGTCCGGGAACCGGAAGCTTATCCATTACGCTAGCTAGGCATAGCGACGCAAGAAGGACGTGACATGCTAGCAGGGTGCAATATTCGGGAACGTATGTTTAAATTCATTGCAATCTTTCGATACGGACGTATATAACAGGGTACGAAAAAACCTATAGCTGCCTATCGGGGCCGATCAATGATGGCATGGCAAATACTGCCAACAACTTATTTAAATATACTTGCAACGAGTGAACTGGTTCAACTGCATTCAGATTCAGAGACAGGACAGACACATCGATGGTTCTTTCCGACAATACGTTATCTATCGCATCAATGGGCATCAGAATTTGAACAAACTGGCGACTGGGTGCCATTTCAGTTTCCCGTTAACTGCACTGTTTGTTTTCTACTTTTCCGGCAAATTAAATAAACGTTTCGAGTTTAACTTTTGCAGCTTGTCCTGCTATTACTATTATATTTGATAGTAGAGTCCAGGCTAATAACCTTCCTGATGGTGTTCTACAGGTTGAGCCTCCGAGGAAGCACTGCTTTGGAATCATCTATTGAAATATATAGGTAAAAGATTCCCGACGTCAGCTGACTCATCATGGCTCATCATTCATATCTGTAGTTAGAGCGTATACCGGTACAGAATGATTCGGATCAAATACTTATCTTAGCCCGTGACTGAGGTGATCAATACGCACATTATAATATGGCAATCAAACAACGATCGCCAGTCAGCAGCGAAATTTCCGTGCCTTTGGGCACACACAGAAAACAGGGTCGACGTTGACTTATTTCAGCGACTTGGCCCCTGATCACATATTTTATTGATCAAAAATAGTATGTATGACATAATGAGTTTCATGGGCGAGTCTAACTAGCAGTTGTATTTGTACCTATCGCTAATCCTTATAGGCAATTAATTCGTACCGTAGATGTTTGCAAAATCTAACTACTGTCACTATTAGTGGAACAGAAGTTCTGGTACAAAAAAAAACTGGGTTTTTTTTTGGAAACACGATGCAGCAGAATTAGGAAATGTCCGTATAACTTAAAAGCAAACATTCGATTGTTTGTAACGCATCTAATGCCTGTCTGCTGAACATATGTGCTTGTGTTGATCCCAACACGTATTTGCAATATAAACGCACGTTCCTATCAAATTTCTTCGTGCTACTTGTCATAGAAGAACTGAAGATCTACTTTCTTGCAATGCTTATATATGCAGCAGCGGTATTCAGAATCAGGTACAGTTATGAAACATTATACATCAGGTACGTCTAGCTTGATTTGGACCACAGATAGCTTCGAAAATGCGTGGAAGCGGGCATGGGGAAAGGGGCTGAGATAAAGGGCTGAGAATGTTTGCAGACATTTAAGTTACTAGAAGGTTACAAGCTATTTTTGCATTTGTTTTTTTTACAAGCTTTTTAGCTACATTTACGTTGGGCACGGTTATTGTGAAACATGTTCCACCGATGCGCAACCGTCCGTATCAAGCGACCCACCTTTGTAAGTTTCCTAAGCCGTACCCGGCTGTCTCAGCACCTAAAGTACTAGACAGTTTGTCCAAATACAATTGTTCTGACTGCTAATTTATGCTCGTCCTGTCCTATCCGAACCCGATAGAAAAGCAAAATTCCTACAGGGACTAGCCGCTAGAGGATTAATAGAGACCATCTTTTTTATATTGGCCCACCTATTCCCCTGCCCTTTTTTTAGACATTAGGCAAACGCCACAATGTTTTCGACGCTGCTATTTGTGAGTCTCTGGCTCTTGCTTTTGTGGTTGCGGCTTGCCATAGCCGCCGCAGGAGCTCCAATCCCGCGTTGAGCTCTAAATGTAGACTGCATACATGGGCAAGGAGCACAGAAGACCGTGCGGCTGACCGTCAGGAATAGATTTGGTCCCTGATCTCTAGGTCAAAAGGATACGCGCTTGGAAGAAAGATCCTCTAACTGTATGCGCTACTAACTAGATGTCGCCAAAGTCATGATGGTTAGTAGGAGTCGCGTTGGGGTGATGTATAGTGGCTCGTCACAAGGATTCGTAGAGATGACCTACAGCCGATCTATGTGAAGCGCCAAGGCTCCTCGCCGTGGAAGTGTCGGGAATTGGATAACTAAAATAAAAAAGTCAGGAAATGAGAATTTCCTACTACGCTGGGAACATCCTTCGCCGCAGATATACGACCCGTTCTCTCTACGAAGTAAAAACCTCATGAAATGAAAAATGAGTCCATAAAGTCGTAAGCTGGTGTCTCCTCGTTTGTCTCTCTTATGATATAGAAAATGTTGTTTCACCTATAGTTCAATCGTCGCAAATTACCTGCAAGTTATACAACACGAAAATTTCCGATGATATATTTTGCCAGTAATTACCTTTCAAGGCTGTTAATCGATTATGTACAATCCCATGTGCTACATAACCTGCTGCATCCAAGAACAAATCTGTTCATAGCCATCATTGTGAAGCGCATGCTACACAACTACTTACCAGTAGGCTTCTGATATTTTTTTTCTTGTTTCTGGCTGTTCCCAGTTGCAAAGGGTGAAAAGAGACATTAATTACACGGATTATATGAACGAAATGACTTACGTGACTTTATGCAGCTGACTGCGACCAGCAGGTAGCAGGATACATCTGTAAAATTATGATAATTTTGTAATGTGAGAAAAGCGGAGCGAGCCATACATGTCCTGAAGTTTATGAAGTGTATTGCCATGCAATAAACTTCTATTCGACGGCAATGGAGCACTAGCAGCAGCAGCAGCAGCGGTGGCAACAAATGTTGTCAGAAAGGGAGATGGTGTTGGCAAGTTCCGTCCGAAGATTTGGGCGTGGAAGGTCGGATGAGGGGGCTAGCCACTTCCCCTCGCGTCGTTCCGCTCACTTCGTGCAATCTGTATTAGCGTACAGTGGGCCAATTTATTGCCTTTTTATTACTATAAGCGCCTGCAATACGAACAGAGCCCGAGTGCCGTCTGTGTTACCGGCTCTTTCGCGTGTACTTCGAGACTATTGTAATCATCGGTTGGCCGAACCCTGTTTGGTCCTATGCCCGCCATACGCCCAGCATGCCGACCAGCGAATGGGACGATCGGATTTAATCAGGACCGGAACCGGACCAAATATTTATCGTTCCGTTGCTTGACAGGCTCAAAATTCTACCGTACAAATGAGTGTAAGCAATTCATTGTTGCGGCAGGTCCTTTTGCTCGCACTCACAGCGAAGGCGATTTTGAAAGGGGGGTAGTCTTAGGAACATTTATTTGGTGATACATCTCTTTCGAGAAGAGACGCTAATCTTCTCTCGACCACACAGACTTTCGTGTAATATCTCAGACAAAACCACAATGAACATGTTGGGTGAGACAAAATCGAATTCTCACCCATTCGTGATATTTTCTAAACATCATAGCATCCTTTCAAGTGTTATACACCGCAAAAGTAGCTTTAAAAAAACATTTTTGTTGTACGGAGCATATTCAAGGGCTTCTATGAGGCCAAACGCATTTTCACTGCTATTATTTGCACTCACTATTGAAGACATTATTGAGTAAAGATGAAGATTAATTTGTTGCACAAACATGAAAGTGTTAAGATGAGAGTTAGACAAGTTAAGTTGATCTTGGCGAATAATTGCAAAAGCTTCACACATCAGGTATTACTATGTAACCATATAATAGTCACCCTTATTACATGCAACGAGAGCTACACATGAAATAAAATATAGCTGCTATATGTATTCAGTAAAAGCTCAAATAAGAAAACGTTGTCTAAATATACTTTCCATATAGTTTTAAAGGTCTCAAGCATTAGTAAGGACTCATGGCAACTGCGCGTGCTGTGTTCGTAGTACCTCAGACGTGCAAGTCTTCGATCTGAAACGTAGGCTCACTGAAGTCCACTGGGTTGGTCAGTAACACCCGTTAGTTATGGTACAATTTCGCTCGCCATTGAACTTGTGCTTTCCCAGGCACTAGTGTCAGCGTTGTTCGGATCTGCTAAATCGAAGAGTCTAGCGTTTCGGAGCCCATTTTCATTGCGTGCTGCTGGATCGCAGCAATAGATGGGCCCCAGGCCCAAGAGCTGAAACATGAAGGCCGTTCTGGAATTAATTCAGCTAGCCAGGCTGCTGACTCCGCTCTCAACGATTCACCTTGAGTAATGTTGCAACTGTTACTAATAGTTGGCCGTTTGGAATACTCTCGAGCGGTTTACATTTTAATGTAGTTTTTTCTTTTCAAATAACAAATCGTATACCGCTGTTGGTTTTCGCCGCTCCATTGCCCCTCTCGTCCGTTTTGTCGGTTCTTCCTTGTCCAGTAGGTCGCTAAGTGATAGCTCAATCGGAGTAAATGTAAGCTTGTAACGTGATTGCTTGAATGAGCTGTACATCTCGAATACAGCCTAAGGACGTGCTGGACTTGTCCGGTCAGATTCGTAATGGCATTGCGAAAGAAAAGCAATTGCTTAAGCGTTTAATCTCGCAATACTCGGGCGTCAATGTACACTTTCTCAAACAATGGCCCAGTTGTTAGTAATACTTCTATGAACGTATGATGACAAAGACGAAGCCGATTTGTATATATGGACCAGCCAGAATTAGGAATCCAGCTTATCGTCTTCAACCGCTCTCCGTTCCCTCTACACCGTTCGGCCGAGGTAAAAAGATTGTCGATCCTACCTTCTCATTTCTTTAGTTACATGTCCACTTTACTATTGACGCGGACGTAAATAAATCTGTAAGGTTGTGTAAAAATACCTGAAAGTGATGAACTTTACCTGTACAAGTCACCGGGGGTAAACTGAGACAAATTTGATATCACTTATTTAGAAATTGCGTCTAAATAAAGTAGCTACTTGAATGATATTTGAATTTTTTGCATATCCCGACAGGGGTCTTTCTGATGGACGCATTTATTTATAGCTGCTATTCGCCTTGATCGCGAGGCCTAAAGAAAACTTTTAAAAAGCCCGCCTAAGTTTCGCCAGATATAAAACTATCTAGCGAACTTAAATTTCCGAGCGACAATAGGCAAGCGGTCTAAACAGATTCAAGTGTCGAAATAGATCCGAAAGATACGAAGTTGACATCTGACTGATAAATTTTGCTCCAAAAGAGACTAGCTTTCCTGCAGCATCAAAGGTCGAATGTACACCCATATCCGCTGCGACAAACAGCGCGCCGAGCCACGTTCCAATTTATCCAGGATCACTTGAAGCGTATCGCGCAAGAGGGACCCATTTAATTAATACCGTCTCTCGCTGTACATCTAAAAATCGGAGAAAAAAAGATTAGACATCTTTAGAGGCTAATTAATAGAATGACGGTTGTGGTGATGACCCGTTCATTGGCAGCTAACCAGCGATCATTTAGAAAATCAATTCGCATGATTAGATAGACGACTGGTGTGAGAAAAATCGCGCGTATATTGTGTACAGTACAACGTTACGAAAATTATGTGCACTCATTTTATGCACAAGTTTGTTTGCTATGAGATCCATAAAGCTAAAAGCGTTTGTTTCCCTTCTGCGGTTGCAAGCGTCAGATAGTATTCGAGTAAGGATCTGTGTCGATACGCGCCTGGTACATTAGTCCTACCCTGCTATGCCCACAACCATATACCGCTGACTGTCATTTCGTAAATCATTTTCTAAGGAAAAAAGAGGAAAAAGTGAGTTTACGACGTGCGCCGCTTTTGACCTTTGTTCACATCTAAAGGACGAAGTGTCAACTTGGAACGAGGAACTGTTTCCGTACGTCGAAAGATCGCGCACTTTGACAAGCGAGCCGTAAAAATGGACGAATCGGCATCGTTTTTTTTTGTGTCCTTTTCAGTCTCTTTTAAACATTCGGCTAACAGTGCACTTTTCGAGTGTACCTGACGGATCACTAGGGGGTCAACATTGGAGAGGGAGCAGGGGAGGTGCACACCCGATTGTAAATGCGCTCTTTTCGATCTGCCTGTGTTTCAAACAAGATTTTATCAGGCTAGAGCTGATTTTCGACGCGCAACAGAAAAAGATATGATAACAGAGATACGGAAACGTGCAGGTGTCCTAGCTATAGTGGATCGACACACTTCGAAAAGGCAGTCTGCGAATAAAGCTTTTTCCAGCAGGCCGGTGGAAGTTTTCATCGTTGTCAATGCAATCTGTCACCACTAGTATTCGAATGGCACGAAATGGAGACGAGAGAAAAAACATGTGTCCACGCGTTTTTTCCCTAAGCTGATTGCTATCGCATCGTACCGACTCTGCTAGAAAATCAATCAATGCTTTAATATAAAGAAACTTTCGCAGCTCGGTTGTGTTACCCCATATCAATGATTGTTCTCTCCTAAGGAGGAAAACAAGTATGGCAAACGAAAGTGTTGCAGTCCTCAGCAATTTACTAACCGATCGTTTTCAGGGTCAAATATGGCCCGACGGCCTTTGAGCCTAGCGCTATGATAAAAATCTCGTCATGTAATTCTACTAAGATATCGACGAGAATGGTGTAGTACGAGATAGATGGCCGTTTGCTTCTTCCTGCAGCGTCAACAATCTGTATAGGAGTTACGTATATATACACGTTTCTAAACACGATGCGATATCACATAGTAGCGTAGCTTATATAAATATATGAATCAATTGGGACTACGGCCACACGCATCGAACGTTAGGAGAGATTCGACATTCTGTGTCTGCATTGTGGCACATAAATACGAAGTCGTTTAATTTTTTATTGGCGAGTCAGCAGCGGCTTAGCAGCTTCAGTACTGTACCGCAGTCTAGCGATGAGTAATGACATAAAAGGCGTGCAGTTATAAACTTATGTTTATTTGTTGCTGTATACATTCAGCGGCATAAATCGACTTGTCGTATGTACGCTTCGAAGCATAGCGGCAAACACTTTGATAGAGTTTACTTTGGGGAATCTTCATCTTAGCTGAGGCCGCTGTAGCTGTACGCCTATTCTTCCGTGTGTTGGTGGCTCTAAGAGAAAGAAAAGAAACGGCATACGTCCTAAAAGCAAGTGAGCGTCTGTACTCGGGTGTATTATGTAGCTAGTAAGAAAAATGCCCTCAAAGAACGTTTGCAGAAACGGTTTGAACCAATGGCAGGATGAACAGTTTACGAAAAGGTTGACATTATTGCCTTGAGTTCAGCCAGAATCAAATAAGCGAGTTAGCGAGCGCGCGCTCACATGCAGCATTCCGTCTCGATATTCGCGTGCAACAGGTTTTTTTCTTCTCTTTGGACAAATCACGTACGGTCGACGGTTTAAGTGAGAAAGCGAAAGCGTGTTCACAGCTTTGTATCTTCGTGAAGACACGAATGGGAACGAGAAACAGGCCAATAGGCGTGAGCCGTGATAAAAGTGCCAATGATGATGGTAGTTAGGCAGTCGAGAATCGCCAGTTGTCCTTCTGTTCTTTCGGCAGACCCCGGTCTCGGAGCCCGCTCTAAAGACAGTGTAAAATAGCTTCCCGGTAGCTTAATATACGCTGGACAGATGGTGCGTTGGGGTGCTGTAGTAGTCATATATAAATATACGTAAAGCACCTCGCAGCGGCTATCATTTTTAGCCAGATTATAGGCCAAGATGATCCAGTAAGTCATTCATACATCAATGCACAAGAAGTATATATCAGCCCGTTTATTACTTGTGACACTTTGTAAACACATTACGATCTACACGAAGCAAACGAGCCGTTGAATGACTAATAGAATGTAAACTGAATTTCTTCAAAGAGAAAAATTAGGCCCCGGATACTCGTACGCGTGCTATTTTCGTATTCTGTAATCAACAACAACGCATGTGTATTTAGTCGTGCCTTGTCGAGCGTACCTGCCATCACCATAGCCTAAGCACGTATGGACACGAACATGCTCATTAGGTTAACCGTTTTAGGAAAGTTGCGTTATTTTTCTAGTGTTGCATGACTGTTCACCGTATTGGGGCGCTTAGCGTAACAGCCGATGTATAACTTTTAGTCCTTTTTTGTAAATGTTGTCCTTTTTCGCAGGCGGATTATTTGAGACAGGCGAAGACATCGTGGAGATGGCGTTCAATAGTGCGGTCGAGAGAATTAATTCACATGGGCTCGCCGAGCCTGGTGAACGCTATACTCCTACTTCGGATCGCCTACTCACTAGGGTAGAGCACATCGAGAGAGCTGACTCTTTTCAAGCTTCTAGAAAAGGTTAGGGTAGCTCTACTTACATACTTGTAGACACACGGCTAGATTTCCGACACGACGTCAGCAGCCGCTGGCGGTAGCTATTAGAATTGATAGAGGAAAATTCTACCTGCTAACAGGGTTTGTCAATGTTAAATGCCTCAATGTCTGTCACTATTGCATTGTTCCGTGAACTGTCACCCTTTCGATTTAGTAAATTGTACCGTAAAATAATGCATAAAGAAAAACTATTGCCAAATTATCGTAGATAACCCAAATCTTAAATATAGTATAATATAAACTCACATTAAGTGTACACTTCCAGAAGGAGCATACCAGTAAAAACAAAAAAAAAAAAACAATACAAAATATATTTATATGGCCTGCTAATCTTAGGCTTTCTTCTCATTGTCGCTATAGCTGTACAAAGATTCAATACTGCTTACTTTGGCACTTTGCTCAGAACGCTAGTGAAAAGCACGCAAACGCATCAACTACTGCATAGATTCAATAAGCTACATTGCACATCTCGCAGTTCTACAGTATCTATGAATTAACTAAACGCGTCCTTCTTCGTGTAGTCCATTCATAAACTAATGCAGATTTGTTTTATTGAAGTAAAGTATAAAAACAGGTCAAAAACGTGTCGATTTGGAAACGTTTATCCGCCTGCAAGTTGATTAGTGTCTATAGGGCGCTTCTACTTTCTTAGGTACTTGCCCCTTGAACAAAAATAATAATTGATCTATTACTTGTTGAGCTTTGGTTGGTAGTTTGGCAGCTAGGTTGTCGATAGGCTCAGCAGAAGTATGCGTTAGGACTAACGTAAGAATGAACAAAGGAAAACGTGAAGCTGTAACAAACACCGTACATTTGGCAGCCGAATGCGAAAGCTCAACAGTAGCATTTTTGATTTCGTGAAACACTAGCAAAGATATAGCGAATTTTGCTCGCTTTTATCGGCTATACCGACGAAAACGTTGATTTAGTAATGGGAACAGAGACCATTTGTACGTGTTTAATTTGTTTTACTTTTGTAAATTCACATTTAAGATACGACAACCAAGCTCTCTGGTCCAAGCTCAAAAATGGTTCACTCGATAAATATACTTAAAGGGCATGTTTCGGTCCCTAACACACGGGCACGTGTCAGGGACGAATGGGTGGGTAGCTTCAAAAGGCCCGTCACAGTAATTAGAACAATGACTGCAGTGGCCTTCTAAGGCCATATGAGTTGTACGAGATAATAATAATATGAATGATAATAAAAATTTGCAATGAATCCACAGATATTTCTCAAGCGTCAAGCGTCTAGCATTGGACACACGTACCGCATTTGTTCCTCATACAAACGAAACCTTGGTGGTAGTCAATATTTTTTGTCTGCGCGACTCGTGTTCTATACACTGTGCGTATCATATAAGACATATGTACATATAGACACATTGTTCCAGTCATTTTGACTAGTCAGGATCTGTTGTGCGCTGCTTCCTAATGGGTAGGAATTAGGTGTTCTTCGTATGCTTTTGCTTCTTCCACCGATAACGAAAGCTGTACTAGATCTATTTGGGTTTGTTCTCGATAGAGAAAGAGTAAAATAGAAAGAAGCAGAGTCGCAGAATGGTGACAGGTATTATTGAAGCATGTTTTATATGCCAAGTGTGGCTGGCTCGTTGAACCTTTCATACGTTACTTGCACATTCGGAAACCAAAAAAATATAGCACTAAACGATCGATTCGACGCGGACCAGCGGCGACGACGGCCACTGCCTGCATCTAGCAGCTCTACAAAACCAGCAGAAAACCGAAAAGTATTTGTGGCTAACGACACATTGACGAATGGCGAGGCGCCCCACCATCGGGTCCACAGACACGATACGGTTGCCCATGAGCTCTTTTCAGCCTGCCATTATCTGACACAATGCGGCCTGGCTGACAAACACAGAATTTTAGCGTGTTGTGCACGTGAGTCCCGGGGGTGCTTCGATAAAGGGCAGGCGGCGGTCCGGTCGACACGAGTTCGACTTTCCAACAAACTAAAACACAACAACCAGCAAAATAAAACTAAAAAAAAAGACGGGAAGGTAAGTAAGGGCCTAACGGCTGCGTGTTCTGCATGCTAGAACTTCTGCTGTTAGGGAGTGTCAGGGGTCAAGTGGTGAATTGTGTGTGCCGGCCTATAAAAATATAACATTAGGCAAGCGAGTGCACGAGCGTGCAATAATTTGTCTTTTTCATCCCCTAAAATCCACCTCCGGACGCCAGAAACGGTACTAGCGATGGCGGCTACGCCAAAGCGGTGTGGCAGTCGTTTCGTAGCAGCAAACATCAGCTAGAAAAGAAAAACACCCGCGTATATTGGACGCCAGAAACGGTACTAGCGATGGCGGCTACGCCAAAGCGGTGTGGCAGTCGTTTCGTAGCAGCAAACATCAGCTGGAAAAGAAAAACACCCGCGTATATTGGACGCGGCTGATGGCGATGTTTATCAATCAGATAAGGCAGTAAGAATAGTACAAAACTGACAAGTGACTCGTTACATACGCTTGTTGTATAACACAATATGTAATGGGGTACTTCCTTTGCGGTATGTATTATCGGGCTAAGCGATACACACAATCACCGTTTGTTTCTAAGTACGTATATCGCATTTATCCAAATACTAGCGCAAAAATAGTCTGCGTAGTAAATATACGTAGTATACTTCATTTTGAATACATGAAACGTCCTCTGATGAAGCTTACGACATCGTTTCAACAAAAAGATGTCGTAAGCTTGATGGCCGCACGACTGTTATAGACGCATCTGTTTCGCGCATCATTTTAGCCATACATCCTTTATCGATAGTCGCCGACCCCACCCGCTATACAAACATAACATTACAAAACAGAAGGAAGCTGTTCCTAATCGATATCGGCTACCGATATTATTGTCGAAAGTCATAGAAATAATGTCGACACCGCACCGCCTATAGTTTGCGAACGATATACGGGCAAGTCGTCGTTCAAAGCAAGCTTAGCCAGCCACGCCAATCTATTATACTTGCCGACAGCGAGCCCTGGAGCTAAGCAATTTTTTTCTCGCGAATTAGCGAAGCTGGAACAACGGTGGGAAAAGGAAGATTCCCGCAAAGAGAGGCGCCTTGCAAAACCTCACAGATTAGACAGAGACGATAAAGCCAGTGCGCAGGGATATTGAACAGGACTAGATTAGATATACAGGAACAGCTAAATTACTCAGAAATGTAGAATAAATCCACGGTTAGAATACTAATAGGGTCACAGTGGCATTGTTGTATGTCTCCGGCTATTGTGGCACTGCTGGGAAACTTTCTCCAATCGTTAAATGGAAGTTTTTTTTAAAGAAAATTATCCACTAGCGACTGTATGAATAATAAAGAGAACGAGTTAGCACGTGAGCGTCTAATAATCTGTCGCTCGAAAGCGGCTAAGGTAGTTGGGAGAGACGCCAATACTAAACCGGAAATAGCAACAGATATACTTATAAAACGAATAGAACCTATGCATTTGCCCCTTACAATGCTCTATTTTCAAAAGTTTCAAAAAACACGCTAAAGTAGAGATCGGAATACGGGATCGGAACCGTCGTCGGACTGAACGCCAATTTCATTGAATCAACACGTCTTTGTCGCTGGCCATGAAATTCCGTTCTGATATTAGATTTTATTCATAGACGCAAACGTCAAATTTATTATTGTCCTGCACGGATTTATCGAAAAATTTAATAGGAAACATATATAACATGTAGATCATGTTTTGTTAATGCGGGAAGTTCAATAATTGTAATAAATAATAATAGACATATAAATAATAATATGTAAATAATAATAGAAAACGAAGCACCTGCATCAGGAGAAAAATTAAGGTCAAAACTGTTTGTCCGTTAAACAAAGGGCGTACAGACCTTTTCGTTTCGCCAAAGTAAAATACATCAATCCAATGTTATTGTAGAAATATTATGATGTCATGTCAAATAACAATCAAAGCATCGTAATTCTACCAGATCACACTCCCTACATATTGCAAACGTAAAAAGTTGAGGGGCCCGAAAATATTTCGTCCATTCCTTTATCTGTTTAACGCACCCAGCGGACTGGAATCCCCGAGTTCTCTTCGCTTAGTGTCTTTTGGGTAGCCGTTTCGCTCAGCAGCTAAAAATGACCTCGGTAATTACAGTATATGTGTATGAGAGCGTACCCTCTGAAGGAAGAAATTGGACTGAAATTAATTACAAAAGAAGGCAGGATACATAAGGTTCCATCCCTACATAGTGCATATATCACCAGCGCATCAGTACGATAGGCCATCGGCACAGATCTGACGCATGGGCCAACTTCGACATTATTTCTATAGGTACAGTGTGGTCCATTGACAAGCGTGTTAATAGGAACCTTGTCGGAGCGATCAGAATTAGGCTGAAGTTATCAAGTCAATGAAATAATTAAAGACGCCCTTATATTTTTGCCTATGGCAACATCCTCAACAATAGAACTCAATGGAATAATCGTTTTAAAATAGCAAAGCGGACCTGAGTGGAAGGACCAATAGAGTTGGAACTAGAGGAAAAAAAGGACAGACCAACATTACTTAGCTAGCTCAGACTAGCATCCCGACTGGCTAATAGATGCTGCGTTTCGCTTCCTCTCGGACTCAATCCATGTTTCTTTGTTGTTATTATTACTATTTTTGGATCTCAATTGTTTCGATTTTGGCTGCCGATGAAGCGCTTTATATTAGTTCTCTCTTCTAAACACAGCTATCGACCCGTCCCGCAGGTCGCGGTTGTATCCCTTCTATTAGCCACCAGCCGAAGCTTCCTGTCGCCTTCACAGACTCTTGTCTATACCGAGCGGTTCTGCTATTACCAGCGGCACGAAGACTTGTTTTCTCAGTGGTGATCTTCCCTTTTCAATATGTGTTTAATCAACAAGGCGACGGTAAATGTCTTATGTAAACCCATAAGCGTAACAGAGTCAACCTAAGTAGGATCGATTGGGAATAGTCAAGCCACCACTATCAGTCTGTGCCAATCGAGATCAAAATAGTAATGGTACGTTACTAACCGAGCTTAGTGAGAACTTTTAATCCAATGCACCGGGAAAATAAGAAAAAAGGTTAATGGGCAAAAAAAATTGCATCAAAATCGATAGATTCCGATTTCATCGCAAACACGGTGTCTCATCGATGTCACAAGGCGTTCGTCAGACGGCAAACTGAGTGGGCCATTTGGCCAAACGCTAGGACAAGGAGATCAAGCGAGTGGGTGATTTAGATGCGTTTTTTCGCGGATATCAAGCAGACAATCAGTATCTGAAAAGAACCTAAACTAACATAGTTTCGTGTTCGGAGTCAATGTTCACTTAAGGCATACTGCCATTGAATGATGCGGTTCAGATGGATATATTCATTCCGAAGCCTTGTATAGTATGTAAAATGACCTCAATGTGACAATTAGATCTGTGCCATAGATGCTTCCAACAAAGTCAAACCTATGTTGCCTCAATCACATTGGAGTTTATATTGTTGGGTTGGAATACTGGACAGGCTGGAAGAACAGACGTTGGTTACGTAGTCCAAGCCGATTATGGAGAGTTATGTAGCAATAGGTTTTGAAATGTACAAATCTCTTTTGTATATACGTATCAATTGCGTGCTACCCACACAAGCATATTTGGACAGATTTACCTCTATAAGGTACAGTTGCCGATTTATAGAACGTCGGTCCTGACAAGGCGTGAAAAACGGGAGACTCTTAGGAAAACGTCGCTTTGTTTGTCGTTCGTTGAAGACGATAATGGCTCATTATCAGTAACGTCGTCAGCTTATCCACAGTATCATTGACTAGAGGCCCAGTGGACGTACACAGCGGTGCTTCAAAAGACGACTGCGGTGGCGTTAACTGGCGATCAATCGGTCTTCACAGAGCCTGTGCGTGCGCGTGTCCGTGTGTGCGATGGTAACTTTATTTGTAGCTGAATCTTCCTTGATCCTACCTATCTGGGTTTGTCGGTTAACGCTCAGCAATTGTTATGTCTCCCCAGAGAGTAGTTTTATTACTTCTTACGGCAAACGAAAGAGAATTGCGAAGGAGGTCATCCACGTCACATGCTAAGTACTGTACGAGTTTCTCTATCCTACTTGGGCTACATACATACATAGCGTGAAAATACTATAGAACAGAACGAGTCGCGTGGGACACTGAGCAGCAGCTACACAGTGGATCAACGCAGGCCGACGATCGGAACTTTGGGCAACGGACATCCGACGAGAAGATCCAGACGGCGAGAGAAAACGAACAAGACGAAGAAAAACATCCCCCGCTTTTTGTCCGCGCTTCAATTATGCCACGTCTATTCCGCTCTGTTACGTTTCGCTCGTAACAAGATCCTTCCCTTATCGATACTATCGCTTGTTCGCGAGCTGATACTGCCGATGGCAATCACAGATACGACTTGTAACCATCACACACGACCAGCAGTGCCGGTAGATTTACTGAACTTCAACTCTTACTAACACACGACGCCAATCTGCTGCTGGCGGTATTCAGTAACTTCGACCAACATCGATATATCGACAAATCTGTCTGTTTTTCTCAAACGTCTCGTCAACATTCAACGCTATAACGAATTTAGAACAAAGCATGCATAATTAGAAACATATCATCAATGGATGCATAGCTATATATGAGTCTCTAAGAGAGTTCCGTGTCCAATAGACCCCTATTTGACTCGAGAGGGAAAAATTCATACTCTTGAAGTCGTGTTTACGCTCTAAGAGGAACCACGTTTTCCATCGCGAGGGGCTAATCTCATTACATTTCGTTGATTAAATACGAACGAAAGCAATGACAATGACGTAGGTGAGCTTTAACGAGTCTGATTCATCGTTACCGAAAAAAATCCAATAGTCCAATAAACGCAGCGAGCCCTCGTTGGCCTCAATGAGAGATAAGTAGAATAGCGTTATCATTGAGGTTGATCTGCCTACCTGGAAAAGTGAATTAAGTTTCAACAAATGTCTGATAGGTTCCAGACGGCCTCGTTACAGAGGAATGAACAGGAACTCAAAAGGCTTCTCGCAGCCAATAACTCTACTGGAATAAATATGAAATTTTAATTTTTTTGGCTAGAAGTTATTAGTGCCATAAATGCTTTATGCGCTCTTTACATATACCAGCGTGGGCCAGTGTGGGAATACGCCTGTCAGCATTCTGAAACATAGCCTGCGTTCCTAATAGCACAAGTAAATTATATACTAAAATTGACCCTTTCTAACAACGTAAAGCGTACAAGAGGTACATGATAGATTGTTTCAAGGGAGACGTTCGGCAGAAAGCTTGAATATAATGTGGGGTCCGAGAGTGAATGTTTGTTTGAAAGCGAGTCTTCGTAAAACCATGTTAGACACCCTACGCATATCGTTAGGGTCGTCCAGCAATCAAGTCGCGTTCTTCTGTGCCAGTTTCAATTTCGAAAAGGGATAGGCGACATTTCTGAAGCATCATTCCAGTTACGATCTTCGTACGGAAATAGATCTTCAAAAATAAACATATATATATCACGAGACTTCAGGACGATCAAATAAGGGTTTTGCTATTCCAAGACATCTCTGCTCTGGACGTCGGTGGTTTTTCAATTTATCCGCTTAAATGCACAACATAATAATGTAGGTCAGAATTAAAAGGTTGGAAGTGATACACGTCGGTAATAATCAAGCAGCCGATCTTCCTATGTGTATCTACTATCGGGAAATAACAAAACAAAGTTTGTTGTCAGGTCACACACGCTTCGTCGTGTGACATCCGCGGCAGAAAGGATTCTATTAGCTTTCCAATATATCCAATGTTGAAGCTTCGGCCAGTCTGAAGTGTTTTGGGCTCGTATAGTCACTGTAGTTACAGACATTTATCTGTCGAGCGAAGTTCTCGATAACGACGAATATATACGATGCAGCGTTAAATTATTCAGAACAGTTAAAAACACTGAAAGACGTGAGAGATGTTTGCCTAGGAATATGCTCGATTGTTATCACTTCTACATTTAGTATTTCGTAAACGTGGCTTGCAAAGGTGCGTTCGTATTTCCTATTAATTCCGCCCTGCTTGTTTGAAGCCTGAAAGTAGTTTTTAGTTGGTATTCTAAAATCATTGTATTATACGAGAGTAGCATACGCCATGTTTCTCTAAACAAAGCGTGTAATGTGCACTGATGGTAGCCTAGACAAAAACCAAACAGGACTCCTTCGTTTAAATTCATTATTGGCCTCGTTCAATGCTTTTCAAATACGCGCTATATTATTGAACCAAAATAATCGTAGCAACAACAGCAGCGACAAGCAAGAGGCATCATAATGAGGGCTAGTACCGATTGCCGCGCCATGATTACTGTGAGCTCCTAGTTGTTAGAACGATCGAGGAAATGGAGGGAATGTATCTTCCTCCGCCCCGATCGGTTGACCGCCTAGAAATGCTGCACGGCAAGCGCCGCTGTCAGAAGCGTATTCCGCTTCGAAAACGAGTGTGTCGTCTAAAAATTAGACCTCGACGTAGGCGACGAGCTCCAGTGGCCCATGTGGGACCGGCTCTACTTTGTGAACCATTGAGCTCAAGTCCCACTTCAGCATATAAAGGAGACGCATAGGTATTGTTGGAAGTGCCACTAAAAGCCTCGCTGGGTTCCTGTCCTGCCGGGTGTCGGTCCAGCCCTGGCTTTTCCTTTGCGCTGCTCCTCGCTCCTTCTCCCATCGGCACTGCGATTTCGATACCGCCATCTAGACTGTACTATACCGCATTTACAATAAGCTTCTTCATACTAATGCATAGTATGGTTCGCGCGCCAAATGATGATGCTGCTGCTGGGGTCAAGCGACGGTTCATCACCTGAGTGCTCACGTGGGTGTGCGTGTGAGACAATTACAGAAGCGTGTGACGGAGCGCCAACAGCAAACAACCGGTACGCAGAAAGGGAAACGTAAGTCGCGCCTTTAATGGACAGATGCGTTTATGCGGCTAAATGACTTGCCCGCCAGTCAAGTAGGGAGCAAAAACGCTTGTCTCACGGCATACGACTGCTTGTGAGCTTCACTACAGCCAATCAAACATGTCCAGGTGCATAGCCCACGAAGAGCTTGCAGCGGTCAAATGTAATTTCACTAATGGATATTTAAGCATTACTGCCTACTAATGGAATACTGTGATTCTCCGGTAACGTTGAAGAAATAGACGTGAAAGCGGAAGAGTCAAAGGAAGTCCACGCGGCTGCAAACGCTATTATCATATTTACTTTTAGATCTATATTTATCTAGTTAAATTTCTTAATTCGGGTTTTGATTTATGTATATATTTAAAGGGGAGTGAGAAACCGGACCTCGGAAGCATGATGTACAGTGTCGAAGGCAGGCTTGACATTGTTTTAATTTCAGGAACAATATAGTTTGCTTTGTGGTACAACGATAATCTACACGAGCGTCGCATCATCACATGAGATTCATTTCTAGCCTTTTCTACGATGTTGCGACCCGAGATTTTCCACATAAACTTTTAGCGCTGAAGCTATTACGAAAAGGGCGGACACCCGTTATGCTGCTATGACAATATACGACGTCAAAACTCTAAACTTGAGCCTGTTTATATAACATCATGGGCCTAAATATACGTTACTTGGGGAAAACAGTTTCTTGTATTATGACGTAGTACACCACTTAATCATAGTCAAGAGCACTTTTATTGCAGCTTTAAGCAGCTAATGACCCACCGTACCGACCACAACCGGTTATAAAAATGTGGTTTTCCTCTATGTAAAAAATGGACTGTGTGTTCCTACCGAACATCGACAAGATAGAAGAGATTTCATGTTTATATCCTAATGTACGCAAATTGTTTGCACTATTTGTTCTGCAGCCAGATAGGAAATGTCCGGATGCTAACTATTCGATTTGTGCAATTTGCTCCATTTGTAGGATTTCAGCCAGCAACAAGCCTTCGTGTGGCCTTTCTACAACAAGTCTGTTCTGAATCAGTATTCGTACAAGTAATGCTGTAGTGCCGCACCGCCATTTCAGAGTGAACAATAAACAGACCCATTTTTAGGACGACCGAGCCCTACGTCGCTGGGATTATTTCTTCTGCTTGAGATGTCCCAGGTAAACCGATTCGCTCTAGTGGGTTTTGCCACATGTCGAATGCTGAGCATCGGATCAGCGAAGCGTCTCGGGAATCTCTGCCCTCTGCCAACGCTGCTTGGCTGCACATAATGCCAGGACGTATGGCCATGGTCGCGCTGCGATGAAGTATCGCTTCGCCAAGGACAGAGACCTTCTGGACAGCCGTACGCGGGCAGCATCCGAGTGGCCGACCGAGACTTGTAGAAGCTAACAGACACAGGGGCGCTAAGCTCAAAACTACCCACGGCTAACTGCCTCTGTGACTGCATGTGTATATTTGTGCACCATGCAGGACCACGTCGGACACAACGGAAGGGCGGCCAAGCATCAAACAAGCTGCCGCCACTAATAGCAATAGAACAAGCTGTACTAGCGGCCCGAAAGGGATTCTGTTGCTTAGGTTCACATAACAATCGCTTCTGAATGTAAAGTATGGCTCGCATGTTGTGGGGACATGGTTTCTAAGAGAGAATCGAATGAGCCTCGTACAAAAGGACATAGTTGAAACAGGCCAGAACACTGAGTGTTTATATAGGGTTTTACACAAACATACGAGGCCCGTTTACAACAAGGGCGATACTGCAACCAAGCGTGTCGAGAAAGTGCCATATGCACGTTTCTCCCATATAGTTTCTAAGGCAAAATCGCAATATGCATACAATAGTTTCTACCAACCAAAACATAGGGACTATAGTTAAGCTCACTCTGTCCTAATACCACGTATAGTATTCGGCAACGCGTACATTAATTTATATAACAAGCAGTATACGCAATTTCAATCATTTATCATGTATTACCCTATGGAAATGTTGCAGTTCCTGTTAGAATATGTAACTGCAGCTTGGACCACGTTGAGTATCCGTGTTCGTCAATGAAGATCATTTGCTAGTGATCCATAATATGCTGTGCTTTGGAGAAGAAAACTTACGATCTATAACATTTGTAGCTGTAAACTGCTTCTGTGAGCTCGTGTCTCGGCAACGGCTCTACCTCGCTAGATGAGTACATGGCTATTTCGTCCAAAAGCTGAAGAAAACGCTGTGATCAACCATTAGATTGCTCTAAATTGTACGTCTGGACTCTTCTAGGCATTATCAGACGGAGCCGGTTACCGGAATAATATTATTCGAAGAAAGCTGCGTTTTGCAAGAAAATTGGGGTGCACATACGACACGCCTCTATGTGTGCGTCTACGAGAAACAGGTCTAGGTGCTTCCAGATACGCGTTTCATAGTTAATAGGCGTGTAAACCTTGATCGAAGAGATCATTCGAACACGTTAAAGGCGTCTCCGTTATCCACAAGATTTGACATTCGACAGACGATTAGTTCGGTATGGAGGGTAAATGGCAATAGCACTTTACCAAAGTTGAGACGGCATGCGGTACAGCTATCTCGGTGAACTATTTTCCGTAGTCACAAAATATAGGCTGCATGAATCGCATTTAAATGAAACATATGGCCATGCTTCTTTGTTCATTATCAGACTTTCTTTCCTTCTGTGCTAGTCTATCGGTTCTGGTTAGCTAATGTTTCTTGGGTTATGGACTTGTAAAACGAGGAACCTAGACATAAGGCACATGTGCTACGTTTATGGACGCATACGACTATGTACTCGAGATACTGCGTCAGCAAATTCGAGCCAATGAAATGGGCAACTTGATCAGGATTGCCTCATTATCATCACATAGCACCCTAAACTTGTCTTGAGCCTTATGGCCTTCCACCAGTGTCCCGACCGGTCGTTATACGTGATTCAATAAAGCGTCGTTCGGTCTTCAACCAGGCATTTTTATCTAGGTATATCCGTATGTTTTATTTCTTAAGCGGGTTGTGGCCACTAATGTGCGAATCTTCTATCCGAAAGATAGGTAGGAAGATTAGCTCATATTGGAAGTCCATCAAACCGAGGAGCTGTTAACGGGCGGCGTTCGATGGAAGTGATGGAATCGGAGGACGAAGAAGCCTTAAGGTGGCACGAAAGCCAGAAAGTAGAGTCTCAGCTCTGATCAGCAAAGCTCTTAATAACGAAAAAGGCTATAAGTACTATCCTTACCGCTAGCCTAGAACAGGGTCTCATCTCGTACCGCATAGATACTAGCACAAAGTGCTTGCGAAGTCCGCTTCCTTAATAACGAGACACCTTTGCGCCGTAAAGGATAACGGGCAACGTTTCATGTAGCCGCCATCACCAGGCTGGGTCCGATAGTTAAGTGATGGGCAAATTACCGATAGAGTGCTGCCATTAGTGACTGTAGCAATAAGAGAGCCCGTGGCTCTTTGCAAAGCGGATACTTGCAGTTCAGATAATTTTGCAGTTTCTGCACGAATCGGCAGAAAGAAGTTCTGCTACAGCCAACGCACACAGCTGAAATGTTTCTGTTAGTAGTCATGTGACGTTTGCGCACAGCTGACCATAGCTACGCAGTTAAAGTTTTGGCTAGGTAATGGAATGGAAATCGATTTTGAAGATGTTTGTTACTTGCTTACTCGTTCCGCCCGTTCATGTAAGTACGAGGGAGAAGTTTACATTCATTATATACTAAAGGCCATTTTAGTAGCTATTACTACCAATATGCTATCCAGACGACATAGGTTGCTACGTTCATTTGCCTATTTCCAATTGGAACATTCGTTTGACACGGAATAAGACTTGCGACGGGATAAAGGCGGCGATGGAAACTTCGATCATTGAAATGCAGTCGCTTCCATTGACGGACTACGGTTTCAGTCATTGCTACCGCTGCGGGAGTCATCATTAGTTTACTCTGTAATGGTCGATAATGCGGATGACGTTTATTTGACGGGTTTAGTCTGAACAAAAGGCGAATAACATAAGGCCCACCTGGCTTAGCCCCAACCTTTAGAGCCATAACCGCTTTGAACTAATCCCATACGCAAACAACTAGTCCCAGCGAATTCACAAGACATCTCAATAGTCCATTCAAAGGCATTTATGGTCGTTCGAATATATTTATGCAGAATTATACTGAAAGGACCAGAAGCTTTGCTCGGTAGGTATTTTATGGACAGAGTGATGCAAGTACGGTACTTAACTGAATCTGGTTTACGCCTTTTTTAGTCTGCTACTAGGACATCGTGATTATGCTGACTGCAATGCATTAAAAAAATGATGCTTGCTTGTTACCCATTCATCCTCGGACATGCAAATTGTTGAACTTTTTAACTGCTAAAACAAATAATTCTACTATACGATGTACTATCATCTACTATGTGTTGTTATCTACAAGGAAAGCTAGCCTGACATCTGCTGCTTACAAATTGTCTCTATGCTTAACATACGGTCCGTTTTCGTGACAAACGGTTGGGAGTATTTGCTTGAATTTAAAAAGGCAGATCTTGTGACGGTTATATACTCAAAATACATTGACGTCGCTGGATATAGGTTGTGTACAGAGCTTTGAAAACTTAATTCCACCACTTTTTCTTTTTGTTGCGACCTCTTCCGACCCCCCTACTTACTTACGGAATATACAGTAAATATTGGAATTCAACATAATTCTCGGCAAGAAACCTCTAGAGCATAATGTAGCTGTATGAATAAATCACTCCTCTGCGTCGACACCGTAATCCCTAAGCCAGTTATGAACAACGCGATACGACGTAGCTGCGTATCAGTCCTAACCCTAATTGCTAATAGCAAAAGCGATAACTTTAAGCAACTTAAAAATACTTACGCAAAAGAGGTAGAAGGAAAGGACGTTGCGCAAAGTAGTCTTGACAATTCGTTTTTAAATTTTCTCATTCATTGTAGCTAAGGGAAAACTCGACCCCTTTTCAGTAACTTGTTATTACTCAATCCACAACCAAAAACATTTACATCATTCTTCAGATACTCTAGTGAATCATCAAATCGATGAAGCATGATTTATTTGAAGTAAGCTCCTCGCGTGCGGTTTCGCCTGAACGAGCTTAAATTCACATGTATTCAGTGTTCTGGCGGACTCTGCAAGCAACGTGATTCGTACGTCGATAATCTGATAGGCTGTGATACGAAATAGGACTAACGAAAATCTAAGAGGGGTCATTCGTACTAACACAACAGAACCTACCTTGCACTGGAAGCAACATAAGCGTAGGTGAAGCACTCTCTACATAGAAGAATACCCATGGAACTTTGAAATTATGCAGGCGGGGGATACGGAAACAACTTTTAGACCCGATGCATGTATGACTTTATTTCAAGGTTGTGGCCGTCCTGTATCATACGTGTAGATTTTACTAATTAAAGAAAATAACCGTTATTAGCTTAAGTCTTGTTTAGCCAATCGACAACAATGTATGTGCATTAGAAGCGAACTTCGTATATAAAGTAGGCATATGGTTTATATCGCTATGCAGGTGAACCATTCCTATGAATTAGCGTAATATGTGTGATCGATGACAGAGCCACCGCCTCTAACGCTAACGTCCCGTTTTGACAATCGTACGCTATAATAACTGTATAGGCAGCAGCTGCTCTTCATACTGCCTCTGGATCATTTTCTTGATACCATGCGATAATGTCTTAACATGTTAGTCGGTGTTTAATGATCACACCTTTTTAGCAAGCCTAGCGAAGACCTTGGCTTCGAAATCCTTAAATGATTAGCATTATGCCCTTTCCAGCGATGACGTCTTCCGTCTGGCAACCTTCAATGCCGTCTTGAATGGCAATTGTATATGGTTAGACGACCGTATCAAGCGAAACGGCCAAACATTTCGCTGCATATCCGATCCTTCATTAGTAATGTTGCTATTCATCGTTCTAAATTGGCCTGTTACTACCGCGATTTTTATGTTCTGCAAAACGTAGCATTCTTCTCAAGCCCCACGTTCTCTCTTTGCGTTCTTTTTCCTTTCAAAATCGCTTCGCAGGTGCGATGTGGGACGAAAAGATATGGAATGGGCCTGCGCTCGACGGCTGTAGCCCCTACGTAGCAGCAGTCAGAAATTTGCGGGGGAAAATGGGTGGTCGGCTTGAATAGAGGGTGATTCGGATAGAGGGCTGTTTGGATAAAATAGGTCACTTGACGATTTCTGTCGCCGATTGAAGATTAAAAAACAGGGCTTACGTTTACCGTTTGGCCACTCGACAATCATTCCTCAAGCCGTTTTCGCACTTGACTACTAGTAGAGCGCCTGCCGTTGCCGTTTAGCCGCTGCTGAGCGTTGGGAGACGCATCTGTTCCTCAGACTTAAATGGCGCAGCGAGAAACTATGCTGCTTCGTTTCTGAGGCCGAATAAAGAACAAAGAAGACAGGGCATCGGGCCTAGCAAGAAACCTCATGAAAACGAAAAGTTGTCCGCCCACATCTGGTGAGCCTGGACAGCTGACACCATATCACGCTTTTATGGCTCTACCTGGCCCGCTTTGCTCTGCTGCCCCTGAGATGGTCGTCGGATGAATCAACCATCTTGAATTTGCTCGTTCAGGGACTTGTGCTGTACTGGGGTTACGCAGCCGCCATTCGTCGTCAAAATCGCGTAATTAAGGGTCGTGTTTAAAGGCTTACTGTTACTATTTATATTGCCACTACGAGCCTTACTGACTACTGCTGCCGGTTCTGTAGCTGGGAGAAAATCGCGCTTAGAGCTGGTGACCGGCTCATAGCTTACGTTGCAGAGGAAATGGCACCCAGTAAGATCATCGTTGTGAATACGGAACAACATAACAGCCGGCTACAAATGGGTTTACTATTCAACATCAGTGAATTATCGTAAAGCGATTGCAAAAAAAATGTAATATGGTCCAATTCGACTCAGCCAGCTGTTGCAGGAACGAGCCGACATCACTGACGATAGCAAAGCGATCGAACCTCGACCCTATAATAACAATAACTTAGCCAGGTCAGAGACGCTTTGGAAATTTGATGTTCGCTAGAAATCGTATCCGCTAACTATTCGAGTTACGACCCGTACAACTCACACAGTTACCGATAAGTTACGTTCAGATAAAAGCTACATGTAGCCTGCATTTTCCATCCCCATGTTAGCTATGCTGTAGATTTCCGTAGTTCTGCTTTTTTACATTTTCAATGAACGCGCAGCTACAGAGCCTAACTCTAACTGGAGCTTTGGGTTAACGATGTCAGACGCTATATCGCAATATATTGATATATACGACAAAAGGATATGATGTCATGTCGAGTAAACGAAGTACCTTATGTCTTGTAAAGACAAACATCATCAAGAAATCGCCGTGAGCTTTGCGCAAATTTACTGCCGGAAACCGTGTCTCGTTCCACCAACCGACTCTAACCCTTAACTGAACCGAGTAATGCAACGTTTTTGCTCTGTTTACATCTCTGTTTTAAAATACGTTCTCGCTATTGCTGATTATTTCGTTTTTTCCGTTTACGCTCCTGTTTCATGGCTGTGCTACCGCTGTTCACACTAAACCGATAAGTTCTACGGCATTTCCCTAAAGTTTCATCCATATTTCAAACGACGATTATGATTCCGATGATGGAAATGGTAGCATTAACGAAGCTAGTGAAAATACAGTAATTATACAAGTATAATAGTAACACAAGTAAAGATTTGGAAGTGGTAGGGCCTTTCGCTTGTCACTTCTTGCTTTTGCTACTCGAGGCCAGTTCTATGTGATATTTACAGCGGCCAACTACTCATACCCTAGTACCTAAAACTCTCTAGACTACATATACCCGATGAAAAGTTAAAAAGGAGCTGTTGCTAATTAATGATCGAACTAAAGAGACGTAGTCAGTAGCATGTTGTTATTTTTAGCGAACGAAGTGAATTTTTATAGGGGGTACTGCCTTTCTTACGAATATGAGGGAACATCCACGTACTCAAAAACTAGCGTTTTTCGAAGTCTAAGCCTTCTGCAGTCTGCTTTCAGCTTTATCCGAGTAAGTTTTCCTCTATTGCAGCCGAAATAGTCGTCCTTGAACTGAACTAAGCAGATGGAACGGGGAACACTGATTAAAGCACCGGAAGGACTCGGCTTTCTCACGAGCAGATTTACCTCATTACGTTCACCGTAACTGTCTTTCAGTGTACTCTTTTACTCATTTCAATTCATACTTATAACAGGACCTATAAACGGACAAATGTTAAAACGTCCCTGTATTGTCGCTAAAAAGGGTCAACATATACATACAGGCTGTTTTACAGGCACCAAGACGGAAAACAAATAGATCCGCTACACACGCATACAAGATCAGTGCTAGGTTAAGCGCTAGTAAGATGCCATGAGATTCTGCGTCAATTTTCGATCAAGCAGGAAACGTTATCTGAACCACACGTAACACGTTGAAGATTCGACGAGATTTCAAGAAGCGAATGAGTAGAACTTAGAACTAGACTAGATAGAAAGATGTTAATCTTTTGTCTACTTTTTTACAACCCCACGTGCCAGTTGTAACCCGCAATCGCAGGATTTTTAAATAGGGGCTTTCATCTCCTAATTATCGAGGCAGCGCAGAAGTAGGCAATAACCAGCTCCTTTGGCCGCGCTTACTCCGAATTTATAGTCCACTGAAAATTCGTTGCTCATGTATTGCTTGGTCCGTATTTGTTCATGAGTGATCATTCCCAAAACTACCCAATTTAACAATCTTGGTAGATGGGTTTTATGCAATTTTCTTAACTGTCATATTACATGAGTAACATAATCGTTATTATATCAATAAGTACAAGCGTCCTAACGACGCCTGTTATGTTGACGAATCTGAGTTAAAGCTATCGATACCAGATCTAAGATCTTGAATCCGACTTGGTCGTGCGGCGGGAACGTCGGAGAAAGGGGACGTAAGCGGAATAATTTATGTCCTTATCTCGCTTGTCAGGATCTATGCAGCATCCTTGCTAGAGTTCATATGATAATTATTGTCACTGCTAATACTGCTAAGAAGGACTGAATTATCACTAACGATATTTTATGAAGCTTCGGTATTACTATGACTGTTATTGGCTTCGACAATCGTTATTGCCCAGCATATTTCAGTAGCGTAGCATCGTCCACGCAGGAGACATTTACGGGCCTTCAACTTTTTGGCATAGAATGACGAGGCTACTTGTTGTAATCCCTGCGCAGCTCTTGCAAACGTACAAATACCAACTCGGGTTTGTAACTCGCTTTGTCTATTTAAATATAGTGGCATGTGCGTCTGCGTCATTGGTGCGGTATGAAAAAAAAATGAAGAAAGAGAAGCAGTCGAACAATGCTAAAAACCAGGCAAGAGCTGCCAACACCAGTCACATCATAGCGCCTTTCTATTAAGTCCGTTGACTTTACAGTTATCGTCTTATAATTTTTAACTCTAAGCTTTCGGGTTCACGCCCGGGTGTTTGCGGTTTTCACCGCTACATTAGCTAGAGGTAATAATAGTTCGTTCGGAACTTCAATCGGTTGCGGAAGTTTCAAGCAAATTTTCCAGTTTGTACATACCACATATTTCCTCATTATGATCTCTCTCTCCCTCTATATATATATATATATATATATATATATATATTTTTTTTTCTTTCGTGTTTTTTGTTTCTATGTTTTTTTTGTGACACAATTTTTCTTACATAGTTATTTTCTGCTCAATGAAACTTTTATAATCCGTGTGTCAGGACACGGCCAAATCGAACGTTATAGTAGAGCGCTGGGCGGAGAGAGACTCCTTGAGTTGTAATCGTTCGCACACTCTTATCTGTGCAGTGTCAGTGCTCGACCTCAGCGGCCTGATCATTCATCAGTCGTTGAGATATGTCAGACATTCATATATGGGATACATAAGGGCCTGACGCTCCTAATCGATCGAGTTAGGATGATAGGTTATTTTGTGATGTACCGTTAACGCTAAACAACACGTAACGTTCGACAGAACGTCCCATGCAATACTATATAGCTGAGGCTTGCTGTTGTGTTCGGTTTTTCTTCACTCTCTCTGATTAACAAACAACAGAATTTGCTATGGTTATGCTATGAACTCATTAAATGTTTTGATAATACTTCTCATTTCTTTAATTTTTAACGTGTATTTATGTACAGGACTAGGTTGAGTATATGCGGATTTCAATTGAAATATGTAAACATAATGTGGCAAGCCGTTTCGTGCATAATCATTTGAGGCTTTCTATTTACCGTTTACGTACACGCCGGACAGGGAGAATACAGAGCAAGTGATTGGGTCACGTCTAGTGGGATAGAGCGACAGGGGACACAACCAAGGCGGAGAAAGACTAAGCAACGATTTGTTTAGGATAATCGAGCACTCTGCGGCTTCTTCGCGCATTCTGAACCAACAGCTTTTCTAAGGGTTAATGAGTCCATTACCCCTTTCGTCGGTCTGAAAGCTACCGTTGTACAGCGTTTCCATGTCGACATTTAACTCTATTGAATCGCCGTTCCAAACTGCGGTTTAGAAGTCGTTCATAAAGCTTTGACCTGGCGACTAGTGTATGGATAGATTTTTCACTTCTTGTGTTTTTGTTAATTCGCCGCTCTGTTAATTTTGTTGTCTCCGAGTCCTCTCGACGTTGAGGTAACCATAATAGAGAAATGGTTGATGACTGGATTTATACCGACGGTAGATTTACGTAAAGTGATGACAAGTTGGTCCCGTCTAAATTTCACTGGATTCGATATAATGACGGAAATATTCATAACGATAACTCTTGGAGACGATTGAGGGTATGTGGTCCAGATTTCGTAGGAGGGTATCGGTTAGGTGGGCGATCGGTAAATCCACATACGAGGCTAAGACTCCTAATTTCAAATCAAATTAGACTCGAAACTAGATGACAGGATAAGTCGTTTAAGGATAAGACCATACTGTTTGTAACGATGCAAGCTGAAGACAATTTAAAATGTAATATGATTTTAATATTAACCATAACAATACAATTGTTGTCATAAGGACCCTTGGCGTTGGTCATATGATGTACAACGTAAACCGTTAAACGGGAACTTTGCTTGAGAAAATGTTATAGTAATAACAATAGCGGCCGTTTGGATCGTTATACGCGTATGGCACTGTCCATACAAACATTGAAGAAATCGAAGAAAAAAGTTTCGATACTCACGTTAACATAGCCTCATCTGGTAAGATGTTTACGCATTATTTACAACACTGACAAACATCGTATGTGCAAGCTTGCCAAATTAAAGTGCACCGGCGTATATGCAGAGTTGATTGAGTGTTATATTCTTTTCTTCTGTAAAGCCTTGCTTAGCTTAGCAGACGGACTTCAACTGAAGGGGAATTTCGCAACGAGTAACCGGCGCGTCTATTTTGAAAACCCGTAGATGAACAGACGCCGCCTGCGTACCGCCCACCAAGCATCTGTGGACGCTTTAGGCAAACACGCCTAGCGCAAACTTCAGTCACGAGGATCCACCATAGAATAACATCACTTTTTGGTTGACCAATATAGGGTTGATAGGACGGAGTACATGCTATTGGAAGAGCATAATAGTCTATCCACATAAAGCATACGCCATCTTCATTCAAGTTATGTTTGTACAGGCGCAGACGTCTCATCATTTGCCGAATCTGTCCGCCTTCTTCAGTTTGCGGTTCACTTTGGAGAAGGACGCAGCTAAGTGCCACTTGTCGTAGGTTTGAGTACCACTTGTAAGCGTTTTACAGATCGTTCTCTCCTAAATGCGTATAGTGTTATAGGTTGTATACTAACAAGGAGTAAGAAACTACTGCGTGTTTGTATTTACAATCGTTATTTACTTCCTTTTTTCCGTCATCGCAACCACCAACGCGGACGTATTCGTTTCTATTAAGCGCAAATTCTTTTCACAGTTTCATAATTCACACAGGAGGGAATTGCAATGTAATATAGTTATACTTGGACAGCCGGTTTTTGCCATCATTACAACGAACCTATGCAATGATCGATCGTGAACATAACAATAAAGAGCAACAGTCTGGCAGTCTGAATCTTAGCGAGACGATTTTAGTTTTAGATCTCAGGAGCGATTCAATTGCATATGGGCGATGAGCTACTTTCCTCACTCAGCCATTGAGAGCAGTTGCGAGAAATTAGCCATTGAGACTTCCCGGTGCAGAGCGTTTTCCCGTGCGCCCGGGTCCGTTCGACGTGGCCGGCCACAATCGATGTTGGCCTTAAGCTGCCGTTTGTGGCTAGAGGAACGGGGCAGCTGACACGGCCTACTACTGGCAATACTGTCAGAACTGCACATAGCAACGCCAATGAACAGTCGCTTTTCGATTTCAGCTTTACGTCCAGATGGCCTATGCAGTGCAGGATCTTCGATATAGAAAGGAACGAAGCGCAGAAAGAGAGCTTGTCAAAGCTCCTTAATATTTAAACTTTTGCTTTCAACATTTTATTGTATGAGTCATTTGAAGCATAGATGCGTTTAAGTGTTCCTTTCAGATGTTGCCATGTATGGTCACCTCATGCTGGCGTCTATGTAGACATCTTGTGTGCAAGCTACGCGCAAATCGTAAGCCAGGTTGACTAAAATACGGGAATAACACTGGCGAGGGTGTCTGGAACTCGACGTCTGTGCCGGTCAATACGCGGTTTTGGCAAATAAGTGGCGTAAACTATCTGAGGGAATGATCTTATCAGCTAGCTCTAATTAAAACACTACAGGAAGAACGAGGGATGAAGTAACAAAAATTTCGTCTCAGCTGGTAACGTTTAAAATCAATTATTACCTAAGGTACAAGGTTGTTCGCAACCGCAAATATATCATAAAAGTTAATGCACTTATGTGTGCCAAATATGAATTTAACTATAGCTATGAACTGTTTGCGTCGCCTATTCATATACTTAGGTTTAGGTAGGTAAGGTAACAAAGTGACTATGTGAAGGCGTATCTCTGTGCCTGTACTGTTTATCGAACAAACCTTGTACACTGTGTTGGTCTCAGACCGGTAAAGTGTACTCACGTTGTCCGCAGCGTCGGGCTCGTTATTCTAATACTGCGAATAGTATAGTTTTATTAGACCAAGAAGCCAGACTCACTTAACTGCTATCAGCTGTTGGCCAACTGGTCTTATCGTTGGTTCGCCTATGTATCTTCTCCACATAAAGCCTTTGTTAATATGCGACACAACGACACAATTCTCATGTCATCATTGCGTTTACCAACGTTTGTTTCTCTGTCCGTTTGGCCACTTGGCCACTCGCCCACTTAATCTGTAGAAGTGAACCGTGTGGGGCGAATAAGGGCCGGAAAAAGATTCAATGTTCTTTTTTGTTAAACCTACAAATCATTACTTACAAGGGTACAAGTAGAAGCAGAAGTACACTATCATGTAGTATCATGCATAAAGTATACGTGCTGACGACGCATCCACTTGTGCGTTAAATCGGCCAAAAAAAGAGCACTAGCGCTTGTGCAAAATAACTGATTTCCGCGCAGGACCGCTGCTGTCCACTGGTACGAGCGATTGGCCACTAGCCAGAAGGCTTCTTGCGACGCTATTAAGAAAGCGTCTTAGTAGCTGCTTGCCACTTGCGCCATACGTCACGGAGGCATGGGCTCTTCGGATCTCTTCAGGCCGTGACCAAATGCTGGGCTTGTGTTTGGGCTTGTGTTGCCTTTAAGAGTTGGAAAAAGCGAAATGGGTGTGTGACGAAAACGGTGAGCAGGTAGAGCCTAATACACAAAACAAATATCCATTGTTTTTTTCATTTGCAGTATTCATAGTACAATTCAAAATAGATTTACTTTATGTACATTTTCAGTACATCGAACTGTGCGGGAATATTGATAGAAATTATCTAGGCAGGACACAGAACTATGATGAAGAATCATTCACACTATTATTGATAAAGCAGCAATTTTGGAATATATACCGGATATCTAAACGGAGTTTTGCTTATGAGTTGTTCTTTTGGAATAAACATAGACACTCAATGAATCAGTAGCTCTTGATTCACTCCAACGTGACATATAGCTTTTTCGGCTCAAGCCGTGACCTTCGATCCAGTAACAAACAATACAACAAGTGACGCGTGACCGAGCTGGTAAGTTGTGATGGCGATAATAGAAACAAATATAGATCCTTGAGTGACTCATTTTAGCATGGCTGATCTACTGCTTTAATTCAGGTTCGCCTTGTTTTAGGAATCTAAGCAAAAATTAATTTAAAGGATTTTGTAACGATGGGAGCAGCATAAAAGTGAATACAGCCACATGCAATCGCAGCTTTTTTTTTTTGCTACGCTTCGCTCACTATTTGATTGAAACTTCAAAACATATTCAAAAACTTAACCGTAACTTCCTACAAAAACAGGACCGAAATAAAGTAAACTGGATCCTCGGCGAATACCGTCACCAGCAAAAAAGTGTGTCTCATAATGTTAGGATTTTAAGCAAATCTATAGTCAGAACTGTTTGCACTCCGCAAGCCTTTCATATGGAACAGAGGTCTCTTTTTTGCATTAAATTACTTAGAAACATTTATTGTACCGAGGAAAATACATATAAAATGTTAAAGGTCGTAGCATAAAAGATTCAGATTGGAGGGTTGTTTACCACTACTTCCTGCATTCTGCTTAATAAAAGATTCAATGTACGTTTTACTTAGCGTATATAGAGGTTGTTTTGCGTAGTACATTTATACGACCAATTAAATTGTTCATGGTTTTAACGTGGCGGAGTCCTGATAACGCGGTAAAAAAGCGGCCGCAGCGAAGAGAAAACAATCAATGAAAGCTATTCCTTTCGGTACATTAACGCAATAAAAAGCGTGGTATTATTATGTTACAATGTACTACTTGTTATTATTAAACGCCATCAGGTGGTTATGGTGCTATGAGACAATGCTAATTGTCTGATCCTGAAAACCACAGTGATGAATTGCTGTTCCGGGATTATAGCTCTCATTGTTGCAACCCTTTATGCGATTTTATTTGAGTGAGAGTGGACTAATTGCACACTGTATAACTAGGAAGCCTCTGAATTGTACATGGCCCTTCAAAGATTTCGAAGAGAGCTAGAGTAAACTAGTAGCCTGGACTACGGCCAAGGTTGAAACGGGAAACCTTAAAATGCCCCGAGGGGTTTCCGTAAGATCTCGAGGGAAGACTACTTACTGGCTGAATTGAATATTTTGTAAAACTAAAGCAGTAGGAACAAAAAAGGAGAAAGCAAAAATCTCCTTGTTTTTATAGGTTTCAGAAAATTATATTTAATCTCTTAGGTTAACCATGAAGTTTAGTTCTTAGTTTTTGTGTTAAATTTGCTGCTTGCTTCTCGATTTAGTGAAAATCCGAGTTTTTTAAACGAGTCCTTGCGGGGTTCGGCCAGACATATTTCATTACCCCATTTGCTTCACGATATAGTACAGAGCTGCGTCTTACTTATATAGAAGTATCTAGCAAATGAGATTGCTACACTTAAAAAGCTCCGGTTGTGCTTGAGTTGTTATCGATTTTTTCAAGGACTCCTTCATTTGGCCAACTTAAACCGATCAGCTATTTTCCCAGCCATTGGATATATGATTGTCCATATCCAATGGTGACCGAAAGACTCTCGCATTCATGCCAGTCTCCCTTCCTTCTTTGTGTTTCCTCTTTCCTTTGTTTGTTAGCCATTTCATTTCGTTGTTTGCATTAACCTTTGTTCTGATTCAGTGGGAAAACAAAAGAATATGCTACAAGATCTGATTCTCTTGGCTTCTTAACTCTGGGCCTTTAGCGTTTAAGTCTCTTGCCTCACTGTTGCCGTGGCAGTATTCCTCTCTGGATCGCGGCAGACGATAGCAATAACAACAACTAAAATGATAACTACGTCGGCAATGGACAAAAGATAAAATATCCCCTGCCGAAACATAACGGAAAAACGTCGTGTTCATTTTTTTGTGAAAATAGCAGAGGCGGCGGTGCGAGGAGATGCAGAACACATAACAATGGCATACCAACATATACATAAAATTTCCCTGGCCGTATGCACTACTCAATTATGAATTGAAAAGGTGAGAGGAATGACAGAACGGATGGGTGGACGCTGGTGGGCTATCCCGTGTCAGCACAGCGGAAAAGAGGCAAGGTACGGGAAAATCTCAAGATAGGCTCGATTTTGTTTCTGCGGGCATTGCCGTTGACGTCCCTTTCAAGCCAGGTTCAGTGCCTCAGCGATTCAGGTCAGAAGAGAGTACAAGAGCGTAAAATGGAGTGACAGAATGAGTGATTCGCTTGGAAAGCGTTCCTAAACAAATTCAAAAAGGCAGCGAAATCGTGTGCCCGCTAGGAGGCGCTAGTGAACCGAACGAAGCTTTCGCGGCAGACGGGGGTAAACTAGTAACAAAAGTGGGGGTGAAAAGAAGACGGGCAAAGAGAGGGGAAAAACATTAGGATGCTGCAGCTCACGCAGTTCCTGACACCCGTTACGACGTCAGCCCTTTGATGAAGTAGACTGAACTGTAGTACTAGAAAGCTTCTCCTACGGCAGCTGGAAGAATGTTCAGACAGAATGAACAAAACGAAAATACACAGCAAAAAGGGCCAATCTGAACGAAAATAATTAATTAAAATTGAATAGAAATTTTAACCAAAGCAGTAGTAACGATATAAAATTGAACAGGAAAAGCAAGCAAGGTAAATCAAATTCAATTATCCCATAGTGAGTCTACCCAGAATATATGCGCACAGATAGACTATAAATAATTGTTTAAAAAATGCTTGTAGTTGAGAGCAAAGGTAATCACAAACGATTCCATAAATATAGATATATCAATTGCAAATAGAAAGACAGACACCTATTTTTTCTGTTTATTTGAGATACTATTTATAATAACGACACAAGTTTTGCAATGTAAATTATTTATTGCTTTGGCACATTTCTTGTAGGAGAAGGCCTCTCCATGGAAGCTGTGTTTTATTCTGTCGTGAAATTGGTAATCCAAGTATCTCTAAAGCACCATTCTCTCATTCCCCTCGCTTGTTACACAGATACTAGTGCATATGCTGTCGTAAACTGAAGACAATATTTTCTTCGCAGAACGCTGGAAGAAAAACGCAAACTCGACTCAAGAAGATCTTCGATAGATTGCTAACTAACAGTCACGGGTCGATTAAGTGTGACGTAGATAGATATCTATTATACGCGTGCGCGAATGCTGGCTACATCGTAAGAAGCGATGGATTAGCTAGACACGTGTTAGTGAATCTCAGGCATAGCGCCAAAGGCTATAAACTAACTATTTCTTCATTTTTCTATTCGCTTCGTCATCGCATATGTAGAGGCCGGCACGATGCCTATTCAAACATCGCAAATCAAATATGTCGAAAGGAACCAAGCGGCAAAGAAGGTGTAAGCTACGACGACAGCCTAGTTACCGTCTTCTACTTGATCTCCGTGGTGTTTTCGCTCTGTTTCGCTATGTCTCATTTCCCAAAACGCCTATGTAATCCTCGTAGGCCCTTCGGACTAGTGAATGTTTCTACTGCGATTTGCCCTAACAGAACGATCAAAGAAGAAGGATCGTGCTGAACGCTTCCTTTCTGGTCGAGTAGCGTGAAACGGTTGACTTTTGCCGGATGCTATTCCAGACGATGGCGGTCCAGTGTGCCATCGATTTTTCTGCTTACCAGGTTATCGTGCGTTAGCACTAACCATAAGGCAACGGTCGGCTGTACCCCTTAGAAGGATGCTTTGCATTTGAAAATGGAGATGACAAGAAGTGGTCGCGACAAGTAACGACGAAATGCTTGACCTGCCTTTAGTGTATCTTCTATTGAAAAGAAAAAAACGTACTAGTAGAAAGTTGTAGACTAGATTACGTACTCAATAGTATTGCAGTGACACAGTGAGAGAGCGAACAAGTGATGGAAGAAGCTCTTTTTCCAAAAGACGCTGCCTTAAAAAATACCTAATATTCGATAAAACGAGTACGGTTGATGATACAGATTCCCTGAGCGTTCTGTAGTTCGTAACTACCTCTCAAACTTTTACGAAAATATTGAGAAGCATCAAATGGCGCAAATCGAAGAGATTCCCACTTCATACGCCATCGTTTCTTCTTTTTTTTTTTTTTTTTTTTATATATGGCGCCTTGTCCATTTCAAGATCGCTGTTATACGTATTCAATAAGCTACAGTAAAAGACGGCCCTAATTCCCAATGAGTACATTAAAGCTTAGTTAGAAGATAGCTATAATGATTATAACGACTTTGGGTCATTCACGGTGATTATGATATTAAAAAGATCAGCAAAGTTATTTATTTGTCGTGTTTTTTGTTTATTTAAGCAAAACGTCATTATTGTAACAAATTCTATTTACATTTGATGAAGTCAGAGTAAACATTCACATATTAAAGTAATATCTGTCGGTTTAGGAAGATTTTAAACTTCCCTTTTCTTCCTGGAATACATCTAGTCTGCCACACACGATTCGGAAGAAACACCTGCACATATAAGGTCCATAATCTGGACACTGCTTACTCGAAGCAAACCGCAGAGTGACTGGAGTGATCAGACATTTGTAAATTGTTTATATCATTTTCTATATATCTGTATGAACAGCCTCCGATTAGTACTAGCATTTAACCTACCTTTGGTGCAAGATTTGGGATATGATTGTACAGTTTAGTGGTGATCACTCAGAGAGATGGCTCTACAAATATGCTTAACTTGATTAATAGTACGTGAAGATTACTTACGTATTTGCTCCTGTTCTCGCCGCCCTGGTTTATCATGATCGCTTACTTATACAACCCGGTCTCCATCTTCAAGAAGACTGCATTCCATAAAGTTGCCGGGAGTGTGCCTTGTAAGAAAAAAAGAACCAATCCTCTTCGTTCCGAAGGGATCTCGCTAGGAGAAGCTGCCTACACAAAGTTTCGCAAACTTTGTATACAAAGAGTAGAGAACTTTCAGAAGCGCGACACAACTTTAGCAAAGAAAAACCCACGACAATAGCCTTTCTTTGCTGTGGAAGCTCCATAAATAACGACGATGACAAAACCCTGCAAGTAGTTTTTTAATCAATCTTGAATCCTCGTTTTAGAAACTCGTCTTTATAAACTCTAGTTGGTTAACTCTAGAGCTAGACTGAAGACCTTAAGGCTGCCGGTAAATTCTCTCAACGCAAACGCGAACTGTAGATGACCGTATTATCCTCACGAAGAAAAATTAAGCCAGCCTTCGTTCGCTACATTACAAAGCAGCTAATCTATTGCAATGTCATAGCGTTAAACTCATTACCTGTACTGAAGACCTGATAAATTACTCTTAGATTTTAAATCTTTGCGCACACGAAAGTGCTTACGACACTGGAAGTGTTCTATGGACAAAATGGACTCATTAATAACGTCCTGAAAACAGGGACTATGAAGCCTGGATGAGTGGGTGACATCCGCTCGATCGACTAGCTCTTCATTTTTGCAGTATTTGTCCTAAAGGTGGCCTCTGCTGTACCGTATAGAATACAGGTCGAGTTTAAAAGCTAGCTCAGCCAAATCGGGTGCACCATACGGAATTCCTCGTACAGCAAACGCAACAAATCATCTGACTTCTCACCTGGCGAACGCAGAATTTGTGGCCGTTCAACTACGACAGGGCTAACTCCGACTGCGAGAAGGCCGAGCTAAAAGTTTTCAAAAAATTCAGGTGGAGACCTGCGACTTTGCCATTGATCTTGTTGCCACAGCCGGTACTCAATTACTAGGTATTATCCTAGATGGATCTTATTTGGGTTTTATCACCGACTTGCATCATGCACTCGGTACACGCGACGAATTTCATCACTCTGACATGTATTGCCATCGCTCAGACTGTGGGATTGGCTGTCCGTCGTAGTATTCTGAACCTCTGCCAAGCTTATACCTACTAGAACGCTTCAAGAACTAAACATGTTTTTGGAATATTCACTAGGTTCGATCAGTCTATGTGACATTGTACCGATGGCTATACAATATGCAACTTTCAGAAATTATTGTATCAGAAGTGCGGCCTAGTTTGAGTTCGCATCGGAGATTGGCAATACAACCGCGGGCGCTCACTGCCGCTGCTGCTATCTGTTCCCGCCCAAACTCATCGCACGTTCCTCTACCAGGACGCAAATTCCAGGAGAGAGGAACTTAGACGGGAACTGCCTAATTCACGCTGTAATTGGTACAAAACGACGCTTGCCTGTTGAAAATGCGAGCTAACTTACTTTCCGACGAGTGAATATTCTAACATCGAACTAACGGTCCTTACAAGGACTTAAGCGGAGAAGATGGAGAGCGATCTATTTTGGAAGCGAATGCCGTTCCTTAGTGTTAAATCGAACTGAATATATTGCTATGGCCACCAACACACGTCTAAGACGTGTTCAATCAGCTGTATATGCAATGAGAAAATTATGTATCATAGCACCAGGTAGGCTGAGAGGCGGTAGCCTACTACGTCAATCAAAATTAGTTACGTTTTGACCGTGCTCGCTTACTGTTCTAGCAGTTCGCTTCAGGATCTTCGTTGCAGGATCTTCAGGAACTATCTTGACACGGCTGAAAATAAGCTGGCGAAATACGCGCAAGTGTCTGTCTTAGTCGCAAAAAGCAACATGAACAACATATTGTTACATGTATCACACGGTAATGAAATTACCGTGTTCTTCCATTCAGGCGCATCACCCCCATTAACACCAAAATTCGCTATTAACCTGACCATCATAGGAACGATGACTTTGCGAAATGGTACGGTTATTTGAGGTGCTAAACACAGTTCCATTAGATGAGTTGCAGTATGCAAGGAATGAGGGCAGCGCACAGAGTGAGCAGTAAGTGGTTACTTATTTCTCTCGGGACCTGTCTAACAGAAAAATAGAAGAGTGGAAAAAGGCTTCGCGTACTTACGCGTCACTTAGCTTCGTCAGTACAATCAAATTCTTCATGGGTCCGAACATTTAATGACGGCCGTTTAATGCTGGCACGTGACATGCATCGCGTTTTGTTGAAGTGCTGTAGCAACTATGAAAAAGCTAGACGTTCAGCTGGGTCTGTATATCTTAACAGGATTATTTAGAAGGAGAAACATGTTTTACAATGGTAAGTTCTACGAAGCAGTGGCTCGACAGATGGCTAGAAAGTCGGTAAAAACGACGTGATCCATTTAAGTTCGAGCAGAAGCCGTTTAAAGCGCGTCAGTATTTCTTAACCGGTCTTGTTTGATGACCGGGCTGTTTTAGTCTAGCACTCGATCCTTATCGATGCTTCAGTACACTACATTATCTAGAGTCCGCTTACCTTTTTCCATATAGAGACCAAACAAGTCCAGTGATCGATTTTAGCATCACCCTGCTTATTCACTCGACTTAACTTAGAAGTCGACGTCTAGCTCGGTGGCACTAAGTCGAGAAGCTCAGGCTTCGTAGTCCAGCAACGCCAACGATGAAATTGATGCGTGTTTAGCATTCAGCGTAGAACGGCAGTCCGTCTACCTTCTGTTATCAGATATCTGCGTACGTCGCTCATGCGCTGAAATGGCGGTGATGCATGCTTTGAGGATTCATCTGCTAAGAGACGGAGATGGCTCATTGCCGTGCCCGTGCAGAGCACTTAGGTCTGTCAGGTGGCGGATTGGGATATGGCAACAGTGGCGATAATGTTTTCTTAATTGCTTCAAAAACGTTCAGTCTGTCGGCGATCCATCGGACCACTGGCCAGCCGTAGAAGATGAGGTAGTTGGCTCTCCATCAACCCTTAAGGGAAGCCCGGAGAATCGGGAGGAGTTCAGGGGACTACCGCTAGAAATGGACAACGCGAGAGAGAGAGCGCAACAGAGGTCGCTGTTGCGGTTTCGGGACAGGCTGCCAGGGAATGAATGAACTGAAAAGCGGAGCCTAAAGACATTAGAACCACGTTGGAGAATTAGTGAGTTCCGACGAGTGATGTTTGGCGAAATGGGAACTAACGCGAAGCGGAATTAGCTAACGTGGCCCTGCAAGAGTTCTAATGATCAAGCGGCTCGATCAGGGGCCGTGGCCATGACGTCAGCAACCGTAATGGTGATGAAAGCGCCGGCCCGATTTTATGATCCTCACGATCGCACCATCATCTAGCACTGCAATCTCCGCCATCTTACCATCCCTGAAGGCGGTATGCGAAGCTATTAAAAGCATTGCTACAAACTTACAGAAATGTGTGTTTCTCTAGAGTTAAGCATTTGCTAGATATGTGGACTAGGCGATAACGCCGGGATGTCAAAACTAGAAGGTTCTTTGCTTCTAATCCCGTTAGATACACACAAATTGATGCAGTTTAATAATAACTTAAATCAATATATTCGATATACTTTTACGCTAGGCCATAAGAAGTTCGTACGAATAGCAAATAACAGCGCTTCTTTATGTTACTCTGGAAGGCTAAATGAGAATCCTCGTTTTCGGATATCTACAAATTGCTCAACCGCGTAATGTAGAGGTCCGATCAGCTGGGGTAACATAATGAAGTCATTTTCATTTGAGTGCTGCTTATCACATAAACTATCAAAACCAGAATAAGTACACGGAAATCATCAATTTGCTAATAACATCTAGTAAATTTAAGGGTACGTCCGGATGTAGTGAATTACAAACACGAATTAACCCTCCTGCCGCTCGGTCATGGTAGAGATCACGGCAAAAGCTAGGCGGCTCCAGCCCCTAGATCCCCCCCGTAACTGCAAAGATTTGCACCGTGCACGCGGCGCCGCTGATAATTAAGAGTAATAAAAAAAGCGAAGATGCCGCAACGTTAAGGAGGGTCTGTGTAATACTGTACTCTGCTAATGTCGATGTCAACAATAACAATGATCGTGGTATTGACAGCATATCGTAGCATTATATATATATATATATATATATATATATATATACAAATAACAAACACAAGATTTCTCTGGCAGGGAGATTGGCCAACTGTTTTATTTCTTTCGTGCTGACAATATAACAGCATTCTCTGAAACATTGAAATAAGCCAAAAGCTTAAGCCGTACGCCGTGCAAAGCAGTGGCAGTAGAAGTTACAGTGAAAAAAGTTGAGCTAACTAAAGCTACACCGGGGCGTCGACAATGCTATCTTCTAAACGACGGGCGATCTTGACGACGCATTGCGATATTGCTGATATTGATTGGTAACGCAAAAGTGTAGTTACTGTGTACTATATATAAAAGCGATGTAACGTACCCCAAGATAAATCACTCAAGTGTACACGCTATGGAGGACGGGTCACTCATAACATTTGCGTTGCCATTATTAGTATCAATGTTATAATAGCTGTAAGTGAAAAAAAGTTGTAAATTATGCTCTGCACTGCTGCATTTGTCACCGAAACTTACACGTCTGTAAGGTACGCTAAATTGGCAATAACATCTTTCGCACAATGTTATGTTGTCATCCTTAGCCGTGCGTAAACCTACCGTCTACCTTGAAAAACTAAAAAAACTTACTAGTTTTAAAATGATGACAGAGTATATGGATGTGATGCAGGCACGACAGACTAGCTCAAATTGTTTCGCGTCGCAAGAGCCTTTACTTCCTTAAGTGCATCCGCCCATGAGGCAAAGTAGCCTGCACGCCTACTAAGTTAGAGCTCATTTATTCAATTTGTTTAATGCTTTAGGCCGCTCATGTAAGGGTCTACATGAGCACAGATAGCGAAACATGTTCTATTCTTGATTTGGCGTGTTTGAAATACGGCCTAGTACCGTATTGATATGTCCCACTTGAGTGGGGTTATATAGAAGAAGCATCTGGAGTTCAAGTGCAAGCAAAATGAAAATGCAGATTTGCAAAACAGATCGGAATGATAATATTGAAAAAGCTCTCAACGTTAAAAATATATTCTGTTCTTTCGATCGAAGTACAGTGTGCCTCATTACGTGCATAGTACGTGAAAGACGCTGTTCGCCGTATTACTACTACACGATGTCCGATAAAGGAAGATATAAACAAAACACTCCCATCAGCCTTTCATTGTGTTCTTCAAAATTGTGCAGAAGCTGTTTTAATATAGGTGGTTGTAAGAGCACGATTTGCTAGTTCCTGTTTGATCGTCTAGACAAGTTTTTACAATAGCAGTATATTCTGTCGCTCGATGCTATCACCCACTTACATATTCTACGCTTTTCAAATCTTAGCGCCAGCAAGACGACGACAGAACGAATTATGCCAGTCATTAGTATTTAGGACGTAGAGAACAAACTCCAGTTCATTATACGAAACAAACCCCTTCTTGGCGGAGATTTGAAGATTTACCGGAGCTTGCATCCCTAGCAAATAAAACAATTTACGTTATAATATAAACTGTTTTCTATATTTCCTCACTAGCAACACAATAACTATATACGCTCGTTATGTACTTATTAGATTCTTGATAGACTAGTATTATTAGATAAGCGATTGAGAGCCAATTGCTTCAAATTGTTATATCTTCAAGTGCCGGGTCAGTGAATCTTGCCTTAAGTTCCGCCAAACACTATACGAGGTACGGTGCCTAAATTGGGATTGACTTTGGCGAAATGTTTGCCATAGTGTACATGTGTTCATCCGCTGACCCCGCTAATAAAGAACAAACTTACCATGGCCAAAAACAGCTCGTCGATTCCAGAATTTGAACAAAGGTTAGCTGTTATCCAATTCTTTCGCGCTGGACGAATCCCCCACCAAGCTTATGAACTTCCTTTTATGCCTGAAGTCGGCAGTCCACACATTGTTGTTGGTTTTCGTGCGATTTTTGTCAGATCCGTGGAAGACCTTCAAGAGATAAATCGGACGATCGTCGATAGAACTTAGATTTAAGATGCTTGAAGATTTATCAGAACGGCTTTAAAACCTTTTTGATACACATAGGTCTTTACTCTAGAAATTAGCAGCTGCTTTAAACTGGAGAATATTAGCTACAAATTAAGTCCTCCATATAGGCGTCGACCGTTAGGTTTTTTGCACCTTTTAATAGTTTTTGACCGTTTCGTGCATTGCATTTTTGAGCAACACTCTAACGAGGGTACACTCATTTATATTGCTCGAAAAGCGAATACTATTAGAAGGGGATTTGGAAGGAAGGAATAATTAGTCAGCGGCTTAGGTCCCCAACTAGAACTGTACTCACGTAATAAACGTGTGCGTCAGAAATAACATTTCTAGCGCATGCGTAAACATCTACTTGAAATATCTGTTTTTATTTAGAGACACTCTCAGAAACGACGCGTAAAGGAAAGTACCAGATTAGGTGCCGTACCCTGTATGTATATGTTACAAAAAATAGATACGTACGTACGTATGAATTCAGTCTAGTGTACTGGTTACTTCGGTCCCTAATATTGCAACAAATGACCGTATCAAGATATCAAATGGGACAATTTCCCTACTGTGTTGCGTGCTTTGTTTCATGACTAGTCAGTTCCAGAATTACCAGAGTTTCAATAGCGAAAATAGTTATACCACTACGATCCAATATTAACTAGAGCCAACGGAACGCGAAAATGTCTGTTTTTGTTGTCTCAACTGTGAAATGAACAGGGCCAAGCTGCAACGCCCGACGCACGTCTTGTTCTTCCAGATCAACTGTGTGCATACAAGCAAACACTATAAAATTGAGGGACAAACAATTTTTCCCAGCTCTGTTCTGAAGTCCGAAGCCTATTCATTCAATTGTCTTCACCAGCCCTTCTAAGCATAAGAACTGTTTAGGTCTCTTTTTTCTTCTCTGCAACTTTTAGTTGTTTTTATTCATTACACAAGGATCTGACCTATCTCGCTAGTTTTGGCGATTATAACTCATTCATTCCCCTGTTTCAACACTTGAGGGCACTGTTTGAAAGAAACTGAAGAAATATAATAACGTTTAAAAAGACAATTTAAGTAAAAGTCTGTACAAATAGATAACAAAATTTCGTGTTGCGGCAAACCTTTTATCGAACTTGCCACACGTCTATTTGGTGGTAGGCCTGCTTGAGTTGCATCAGGACACTATGCTATTATCAATAAAACGGCAGAGATTATTGATTATAGATCGGCATTTCTCAACCTATGAGGATAGAATCCGGTACCTTTGGCAGAGACCATCTGAAAAAAAATTATGTTCCGGCGTTCTGCTGCTTTCCGTATCTGCTCCCGACCGACCGACCGACCGAGCACAGGGTGACTTGTCGATTTTGCTCCTAGTATGTTATTTTCTTTAATCATCCAAAACAGTGACTCATCGGTTAACGAATGGGTTATTATTGACAAGTGGGCACCAATGCATAACACGTGAACGATACACTTGAACGAAAGTTTCACAGCTTGCCCTTGATATAAAAACTCGTTTGATAAATCAGTCGATAATCAAGATAATGGATGTACGTTCTAGCCTAAGCTTATTTCTAACTTTTTGTTGCGTACTGTAAAGTCTAACGCTAATTAGGGTTAAAAATCCAAGACCCCGGTATCCTTCGAAGCAGATAGAATAATGTCCCGCAGATCTATAGGCCAGAGTTATGTGAACCCCGCTACTGTGCGGAGCATTTCTCTGAATTGACGGTTTTTCTAGGAAAAAAACGTCCAATTTCTGCCGTGCCGAATACGTCCAATTTCTTATCGTTTGTATAAGGAGTTATAATCCGCCCTGCGCATTCATCGTGTCCCTACTTGCGTAAAATATGCGGCTAGAGGCTGGCGATGTGTTTGGCTTCCAGAGTATCCTCTCATAAAACTAATGGCCTTGGAACTTCCATCTAACTTCCCTGTTGGAATGTGAAAATCACATAAAAGCTCGCTTTATTATAACCCTTTTTCTGCAGATTTATGGTTATACCTCTCTTGGCCCGTGTCGCTTTAAATGAAAATTAATTAAACCAACATTGTTACCGGCTGCTATACAGGCCGCAAGGATCTGGACTTACGGATAAGTCAAAGTGACAGCGAACACGTACTTGCGAAAAGCTCAATTTTCACCTGAACCGCCGCCAGCGTTTCTGCTGACGCTAGCGTAGATGCTACTCTATTCCTGGTCGATTTGTGGTTCGCAGTCTTTTCCCAACCCATAAATCCAGACCAGCATTCGGAGCGGCGCCGGAATACGCTCTGTGAAACGGAAAGGTTGCCACGCTCTAGACTAGGTTTCCCGGAACAGGCCGTAAGTGAGACATTCTTTTCGCTCTACTATTTAAAAAAACATTCCGCTACCGGCCGATGAATGTACTTGGCAACCCAAATTGGTATCCTTCCAATCAACGGAACGTCATCATTAAACGACAGAGAACGAGGTGAAGACAAGGAGAGAAATCGGCACTACAAAAAGCGACAAAGAAAGTCAGAAACGTAATTGGAGGGAATAAGGTGTCATACGCAACGCCTAATCCAATACCATATTTATCGATATTTACTATGAGTAGACGAAACGCAGGAATAACTTGGTAGTAGCATGAGAATTCTGACCTTAAGATGAGGACAAAATATGTCATAATACAACGGGACATGTCATGATCGGCAGTTTACGAGGGATCTTCAATGAAGACGTTACCTTATGGCAATAGAAAAGGTGCTTATAAAGCAGGCTGCGTTCTAGATGGACCAGCAGTTTTTTTTAGCAAAAACATTCTATTCTTTGCTCTGCGGCTACCACGACGAGAAATAGAGGTGCTCCTTTAATGCCCCATTGTAAGGCCATACGTTGAGTACATACTGCAAGCATATTATAGGTATGGTATTGAACAGTTACGTATTTAGTATAAAATATCGTATAAAAGATACGAGCGGTTTATTTTTTGCATTTTTCTGCTCCATTACTTCAAACAGGTTGGCCGAAATTAGGTTATTCAGAATATGAATACGAGTATGAGAAGTCCACTTTTAAAAGTCTTTTCTACAATCCCTTCTACGTTTAGCTGCCTGAGGACGTAATTTCGTATTGAGTTGGCAGGAAGTCAACCTAAAAATGAAAAGCTTTTGATCAGGCTAGATATCTAACAGCGAAAATATAATAGCAGCAGGTTCTTCATTGAGTATTTCAGTTAAAAGCATCATTACCACCATGAGGAAAGGAAGGAATTAATATTCTAGGGAAGAACCGATAGGTCGTCAGGGTAACGTAATGTGCATTGTCTGCGAACAATGATAGTATAGAATTTCTTAACAACTGATTTAGATGGCGTTTTATAGCAACGAAATATAATTTCCGCTATAGAAAGTCGATCTTCGATGAAGGGACGAGCTGCCTTCAATAATTCACAACAGCCTTCCCTGGAAGTCCCCTGTCAAGCGCATGAATCCAGAAGATGAGCTAAGATGTGCTATATAACTCATGTACTAACTAAGTACGAACTAAGTGACAATATAACGCAAGTTTATGATAAGCTGATGCATGATAAATCATTGCGTAGCCTTCGACGTGATGCCGAATGAGCCCAGATAGGATTCTCGTGAATTTTTAAGGCCAGAAACGCGATGACGGTCGGTATGGCGGACCTGGTTCGCTATCGAATTAGTTAATGGCTTCGTAATCGGGTCAGAGTATATTTCTTAAGCCTTCGCTCGAAATTCATTGTTTTCGCTTGTTATACTCAGAATAATAGAATACCGAATATTTCCATTATTAACCAATGCCATACTTAACAACTATATGTAGAATGCTGTTCTGGCAACAGTGTTTTTCTACATGCTCATTCGGATTCCTGTGGCCATTGCTGATAAGCAATTTCTGTCTGGAGCAGTTAGGGAAATTCAGATCAGTCTTAAGGGCAAACATAGAGGAACGACGTAAAATGCTACGAAATTTGCCCTGCTTTCCGCTGCTGTTTTCACGAGTAAGCAGTACTTGGCAGGCATTGTAACTTCAGATTTTTGTCGTCTGCTTTGGGCTTGGCGAATACTGAATGTACCCATTTGATTACCAGGATGTCCTTGCTACAGTTCACTCGACCCGTCGATTTCGGGCTCGCAGAACTCCGAGCTTGTAGATGTGTTACAGTTTGCAGTTGATTGTGTTAATATGGCTAGCTCTCTTCAAGCAGGAGTTCAACAGCCATAATGGTAGATACGAACGTTTACAGTCGACACTTATACGGCAATTTATAATTGCCATTCGGACACCGTGTTCAGAGGAACCTGTGTCGAATCTTCTGTCTTTCGGGTCTCATAGTTATATACATATATACTCATATAGCTGTAAATTTCCTCAGCAAAAGCTAAAAATGTGTTTGGAAGGGGGGCGATCCCTAACGATTTTTCGTCATTCTAATGTACCGATGAATTTACATTTATCCCTACGTCATGGTGCTTGATCAGTAATTTGCATAGGACCCGTGAATTCGTACAAAATACACAACGCTATATAATCGCTAATAACGATTTTTTTTTTATTATTGTCATGTTTGTAGCCGTTACCGTTACTATTAACAACAATAATATTGTTACAGTCAACAATAATAGTAGTAGAATTATATATTCTATCAGTGTATAGCAAACTCGATGAGCCACGTTTAATATCGAGCGATTTTCTTCAAACGAAGTCAGCAATGCAGAGAATTCAATTTAGAATGTTACAGAGCAAAAGAAACTGGGATAATTAGACCTACTCAATATGTATACCGTTGTATATGATATGAGGCTACTTCACGTTTTCGAGGCTCCTGTGTTAAGCCAGCTCGTAAATTCAATCAAACTGAAGCACTCTATGAACTGATTACGGCCAAAAACGCATCGGCCTCCGTTAAACCAATGCGTATCCAATTCAGCTGAGGATAAGTTACATCGTCAACGCGTACGTACACTAAGCTACGAACAATTATATAATATCATACAAAGGTAAAATTTAGAAAAGTACCTCTGAAAGTTCTACCGCTATCTATTTCCCTGTGCTATTTGCCCAGAACCTTTTTTTATTCTAGCCTTATGTGCTATTTGACAGGGAGAAAACAGACAGCTTGACGGTGTGACGACGTGAACCTTGCGCCAAGTTGTTACTGGCAACAGTAACAGCATCACGAGCCGCTTCACTTTATAGTTCCTCGTGGTTTTATGTGAGAACTGTTGTAAGCTGCTTTGGATCAATGGTACGAGATGGGAAGTCCTATTTCGTAAACGTACAAACCTTCGAGCCTTAGCGAAACCTTTTGAAAGCATGTAATTTTGTTTGATCTTGCAGTAGTAGAGTCAGGCCAACGGTAAGGTAGCACGTACAGCAAGCCGAAATATTAGGTAAAGATAAAGTGGGCCAAGATATTTGCGTCGATCTGCTCCATTCGTATATCAACTATTTTTACACTATACAGCCTCTCTTGTATAAGTGACCTCTTCCACTCGAGTTCGAGACCTTATCGAAAGCAACTTTCGCTGTTATAATACAAGTGCCGGTATAAGAAGGTTAGGCTTCCGCGCCTTTCCATAAGAGGAAAGAAACTGACCAGGCTGTGTTAAAATCTATCCTTTTTTTTGTTATAAATTTTCGAACAAAATCATTGATATCTAACAGGCACAAATCCCAAACATTAATATAGGAAATCTCCGAGAGTGGCTGGAACGGGAGTAACGCTAGTGATCTTCCAAAAAAAGCCCAAAAGGCAAAAAATCTTTTAGACAAGTTTCCATGGCTAATAATGAATTATGGGCGGCGCAAAGATTTCTGTTGTCCTCTTCTCAATACGGACTTTTGACCGCTCGAAGAATTGTTGGCAATGCGATCGTTAGACAATTTATATAGCTATTTATACCAAATCATGCGATATTTATATTGGACGCTATCTACACAGATGCAGCATATACATTGAAAGCGATAGGTTTTATTATTCCAACTATACGTAAGGCTGTACGTTTACGACAACTATATTGCGTACAAACTCCTATTTTCCGTTTTTTATGATGCAAAGCCCAACACTCTGCTGTCTTGCAAAAATTAATGGCTGTTTTTTAGATTACTTCCCGTGTTGTTCTTCATAATGATTGAATATTTAAGATTTCGGCTTCAGAATACTGTACCACTTAGGCCTAAGCTTAACTTTGGAGACTAGCAGCCACCATGTCGGAAGCGGAACGTTAATTCTGTAAGGAAAAAAACATTATCTTGATTTTTTGTTTGAGAGTCTGCCCTGATTTTGGCACTTGTGTACAAATCGTTTAAGTGGCGATATTCAAAAGTCATTTGAATTTGAAGAGTCACTTAGATCCAGATATTTTACGAGGTTTTCAAAACACCTATGAAGCCAGACTACAAATAGTCATTGAAAACACCTGAACTTATTATACGTTTGTATAATACGCTCTAAGAGGGTACTTGATGGCTGTTTACGAAGTAGATGAAGGTTGGCCTTTTAAAATCTTTTTTTTAACTACGTTCGGTGTCGCTGCTATTGCTCTCATCCTATCTCTTGGATAGCCCTTGGCCGTTGATGACAGGGATTCGAAGGCGCTGCGTTCTGCATCGAAACCTAATCCTGATGGGAATAAGATCAGCTTCTTCGGTAGCAGATAGCAGCTTGACGGAAAAGTGCGTTTACTTTTCCCAAGCATGCTTTGCTGATTCTATCACGGCAAACTTTTGCATACGTTCAGAGAATACGATCTGTTAACGACGTCTGCTTCGAGCGTGCGACGAACAACGTTCAGCTACGACAGAGGCACTACATCGTGTCTACGGGTCTGGTGCTTGTGGTTTGTCGGAGGGAGTCAGTTGATGGATGAAATGGCTGAACAAAGCGTTCCCCCCAGCTTAATGTCCAGTAGATGTCAAGATAACTTAAGGGAAAAATCAGCTCGCTAGAGATAGATAAGCGTGTATTGAGCTTTGTTCAACGTCACGGTGACTGCACAGGCAGCAAATTTGTTCGACCTGTTGGCTACTTAGAAACCTATCCGAAGTTATACCTATTCTAGGAGGAGAACTGGCGGCTGCTGCGGCCGACCCAAATCGCTTAGTAGGCCCGCTTTAGATTAGAAAAGCAAAGATCAGATCTCGTGCATTGTGCTATATGTACCTGGCTACCACGGTAAAGAGAAATATTTATTACGTTGCTCGTACACATGGTAACTGCATTTTTGTACAACAGTTATGCGTGCATGACTGCAGCGGACTTAAAGTTATTTTCTTGTCTATATCGTAGCATGAAAAGGCAGTAAGTTGGCCGCGACATCAATGTAGGCTCGTACAAGTTTGCAGGATTTCTAATCTTATAGTTGTCCCCTTAAATTTTATGATATATTCATTTTTTTTGCAAAATGGCTGGAATGCTACAGTTTCCAAGTTCGAGATTGAGTATATTAGCAGGTAAAGTATTATTTTTTGCACGATATAGCGTGTTCAAATATCCATAAGTTCTCACAGTACAGACTATAATTGCGCTATGGACTTTCCACATTGGTAGGACAATACAGAAACGTCTGAACAAAGTACCAGCTGCGAGTTCGATGAAAATGAGGCTGAATGAGAAGCTGCACTCTCTCAACATACGTACGGTATCGATGTGGAACAATATAACAGTTTGTAATCCGGCAATATTATATCATATGTTTCAAGAATCCTTAAACGGCTAGTAGAGATGTGTCTCGTACAAAGAACGGACAGGTACGCTTAGCGCGAGAGAAAATGAGAGATAAAACGGCAGGCGACCAAACAGATAGAGAGGGAGAGAATGCATATATATATATATATATATATATATATATATATATATAAAGTTATTTAGCGCTACAAAACGTGGTGAACGCTACAATAAACACTAGTTGTTGTTGTTGCAGAGCGACTGCTATCCATAGTAAGAAAAGCGGCTTTCGAATCCAGCGCGCATGCAACCAGAGATCTCTAGTCGTTACTCATCCGCTAATTGGGTGTTGTCTCACAAGCTACCCCAGAGTAATGAAGGAACGTGTCGAGCAAGTCACTCGAGATCAGATACCGGCTTAAGAACTCGTACGCCTATTCGTGCTTGGCAGAAGTAGGCCTCGCATCTTTATGCATGTGGCCCTGTCAAACGCGAAGGCTTCGAGCAATGTCTCATTATACTCGGTAGATTTGAAGCGAAGTATATATGTTTTTACGTTTATGAAAACTAAAATTGATTGAAAATTGAAAATGAAAAATCATTCTTACACAAACGATGTTGCTGGGAGTATCCGAAACGGTGGCTCCTGACCTCTCCCATGTACGACAATACAACTCGCGAAACGCGTAACTCATTAGCTTGGCTTGTCGATTTAGATTTTTTTACCTTATTTCTGCCCACCAAGATTTCCTTGCTTATATTATGCTTTCGTTGCCTACGTTATCAGTGCATTCTGCATTGTTGGTGACCATAAAAGAGCAATACATAATGAGGTACCGTAAAGCTCTGTTGGGGACCGGAGTAAACTGTATAACAAAATCCTCCGAACTCGAGCAATGACTGAAGGCGTCAAACAAAGGCTGTCCATCCTATTTAGGGAGCTACGACTTTCACGGAAACTACACAACAAATACAAGCTGTCGCCTTCGAAATCGCCTTGGTCCTAAATGCGGACCTTTCGAAAGTATAGTATTAGACCCTTTTTTCGGAACCACCCTCAATGTGTGGGTTGGGCTCAGCTTTCTTTCCGGCACTTATTCGACCTGAACGTGCTACAATACTCACATGGCAGCAACATAATAATAAAAACCATATAATGAGATGTGTAAAATTAACGTTAGTCCATTATATTAAAGCCCATTTGCGGACGTCCTTGGCTCCCAGAGTTTATCTGCGTATCGAACTACTCAAGCACTGGTTGTTGTCGTTACTTGGAAGCAAAGTCGTATACGTTTGCGTACGGTATGCATCAGTTTATGCTGCGGTACGTGATATAAACATAAGCGAAATTTAGTTTGCGGCGTTCGGCTAATACCAGGTTTCCTTTTTGAAGGAAATTTCAATTCTGCTATGTAAAAAGCAGCGTTTAACTTTACAATGCTATCCATGAACAAAGGCTTTTACTATGTTGAAGCAATTTCAAGTACAGGTGCAGAAGAAAAACAGACAGGTTTCAACATGATGTTCAATGTGAATGCTACCCCGAATATGTCCATCCGAGTTGTTACTATGTTAAAATATCTGTTAATAAACGCGATAGTGTTACATGGATTCCAGGATTTTTACGCTGTCATAATAGGTTTATTGTTTTCCTGAAATTTCGCATAAGCTGCATATCTCGGTGCACAAGAATCCTCTATGGTGATTAAATCAACTTTGTGTAAAAATAGAACAAAAGGAATATTTCTATTCCGCTGACCCGGAGCTGACGTAGTACCATTCTCGACTCTGAGCTACGCTACCCTCTGCTGTTCCTATTGTGCAATCCAATCAATTTAATCTAAATTATCCATTACAATGGAAAACATATTGTTTTGTTTGCCAAGCAGCAAGCAGCTATAAGCATGGGCACCCAATACCGAATTCTAGAAAAAGAATGGAAATAATGAAGACGACTGTTTTTGTCGGTATCATGGATATTTTGTGGTATGTCCCCGACTTCATAATTTCTTTCTTGTGCCTGCTGGCGCTGTTTCTTCTGCCTACAAAAAGTAGTTCTTCGTCTCTCTTTTTCCGCTGATGCCCTCGATTCTGCATTATCGCCTAATTTCTCCATTCTTCCCTTACCCTAGCGGCTGTTATTAGATTGTTATTGTTCAGTAGTCCAACCGCATTTAGAGTAACAGGAGCCTTCTCGCATTTTGCTTTCCTGGCTAATGTTGGGAATCTCCCACTTTTAATACCCCTGGATTCTCATTAGAAGCAGAAAGCAGTAGGAGCGAAGCCCATTCTGGGGTCACGGGGGCCTTCCGGTGTCTGCTTTTGCGCCTTTTTGATTTATTCGGTTAGCGGGCTTGAGCAGTGCAGCCGCTAGCGTTCCTCTAGGTGGCCAACTGCTGCCAGGGGTCGACTGTAAGGAAAGGTAGTGCGAAGAGCAAACGACGCAATGGGAATATGGGAAGGTAGAGTAGTCGAAGCGAATGTTGGAGTCTTGTTCGCGGCCTGGATCTTATCTTTTGCTCGGTGCTTTGCCGGAAGCGGGCGTACGTACATGTAAGAGTGAAAAAGGTTTACGGACCCATATTTACACCCAGATACGGACTATACAGTTGGCACTGTTGGCGAGCCGGCGTCCGCTTGCAAACACAGACTTTCACATTAAACTGACTACTGTATAGTACCACTTCTAAACGATGCTCTGCTGTGTACGGCCGTGGCTTTCACCAATTTCCTGTTGCACGAAAAGGCCCCAGTTGACCCCCGCCTGTCTAATATTTGAATTTGGGAAAGGACCCGTTTTTTCAGTCTGTTACTGTAATGCGGCCTCAGGCTATTTAGATTACTACATGCCACAGAAGTACCAGTTTACAATTGGTCGCAACGAAGTAATTTTCGAATAGTTCGCGACTGACCGTTTGGAAGCCGCACGATCCTGTCTCCTAGACGAGAAAATAGGGAATCTAAAATACTGGTAAATTAACACAATAAAGTTTTAAATGTTATAATGACGGTATATAGGTTGTAAAGACGAACAGTTCGTTCAGAGCCGCGCATCGTTCTCTCCGAGCATATGAATCGCTAGATTTGAATAAATGAACGATGAGGAAGTTCGATGATGCTCGTCAGGCACAACTAATTGACGGTAACTTCCATCATTACTCCCTTGACAATCGATTTCAGTAATGGCCCTCAACTAGTAGTTACCAATAACCGCATGATTAGTATAGACGTGTCGCTATTCAGCGATAACGTTAATAATTAGCGCGCAGACATTACCAGCTTCCACAGTTGATGCGAAGGACCTGTTAGGAATTCTGTCTTTCATTCTCAGTGTGAGGCAATTGTAACTTCCAGTGAAGCCGGACGATGTTCCATACGTTACATATGATCAGTCGGTGGCCGTTATCAATATGTCGGACTAAACTGTATGAGAAATAGCATCGATAGCACTTATGAAAAACGTACGTTATTCTTTAGTACAAATCGGGAAAGCATCAATTGGCGTTACGCGGTCGTTTCCCCTGTGTCAGACGCAGGAAAACTTCATGCTACAGTAATGTTAGCTGTGACACTGAAATCATATCAAACCACACCATTAGCAAAAAAAAACCATGGCATACTTGGCGGACCGTTCATGCCAATAGATGAGACCAACGATGGGTGCTTTGAGCTGATGTTCAAAGTGCGCCTTGATACATAATCGTGTTTTCTCAAACAATACTATCAACATTGTCATATTATAATACATCATAGCCTATTTTGAAGCCATATGAAGGCGAGCCGGTTAAGTTATAGATGAACAGAAGTTAGTTAGGGTGCGCTATCGACTCCTCTACAGCATCAGTACTCCTATCGATAGATACTCTCGTGGTTGTTTCAGAATTGATGAGTTTAGAGGTATTTGTCCGAAATGGCCACCAGGAAACGTGTTCCGTTATTAGCGATAAAATTAGCATAAGTGGCGCCTACTCTGTGCGCGTTAAGTAATTCGTAGGATAATTTGATGGATTCGCTATTCGCTGCAAGACGAGATCTCGTTCGATAAGTTATGCCTACATGGAGGCATAGCTGATACAGCGACGGAAGGATATGGACCTGTTTGGTATCTGAAGTAGCATACTGCATTAATGGATCTACCGTTTGCTAGAACTGAAAACGCTAAAAAAGCCCATCCATTTCTTTCGTGTTTATATAATAGAAATACACGTAATTGCACTCCATTTTACTAAACATAAATTACAGGACGTATTCTTACATATCACTCACTTAGCTTTTTATTTAAAAATTTTCTCCATGATAACACAGGCGTGGTGCTAGCTCGGTAAGCTAAATTAGCGCCTTGTTTTAAATAATATAACATATTTATTAGCTTTTTTTACCATCGATATAATGCGAAGACTATTTCAATATCAGTATATTCTTCTACGTGACACACATTCTCACCTTTCCCTCGTTTCTGCTGCCAATGTTTCATTGGACTTTTGGAACGAAGAGTTCCTCCTTGATATAAAAGTACATTATCACATTCGTAATTGATTGGTCGATTCATGCTTATCCATCTTAACCGCAAACGGTCGGCCTAATGCTCGAAGTACAGGAAGAGAAATCGTGACGCAAAGGGTTTCTTCGTGCCATGCCTCCTCGGTGTCTGCTTTATCTTTAACGACCATTTATTGACTGTAAGTAGGCAACAGTCGCAGAAATAAGGCCCCGTAAAACTAAAAACGAAGTCTTCTCAGTGACGCCTGACCTCGCTAGCGGCCTTCTCGCGCATCGGCCGGACTCCGCTGGTCGCACTTCCCACACCTGTAAATACTCAAAGTGACTTAAAGGAAAACTACATCCGATAGGGATTCTCCCATAACTTTACTATATGATGAGTTATCAAGCGTTTGCTATAACAATCCCGTCCACGAACGTGCGATTTATGATAATATATATCACAGTAATGACTAACTGGATCGAAACAGCTAAACTGAAAACAAATAAAATACAAAGTACAAATACAATAATTGATTGACAAATACAATTGATATACGACTAGCATTACCACCGCAAAACATCTATCTTATGTGGGCCGACTGTGGGATTCAGCCCCGTGGATTGGACTACCTTCCGTCAATATCGTTACCCACTGATTCTCAACTTCTCTTTGAAGATTTGCGCCGAACAAATCAGCACAAATCTTCACTTATAATACAATTGGCTGCTAGGAGGGAATGGCTACCCGATTACAAACCGGCATCAGGTTCTTTTCTTCCTAGACGAACTAGTTCTCTGCACGGAGGCTGGTCTTCCCCAAACGTCTTCTAAGCCTACCACAAAGTATCGCCTATCCCGTCCCCCGTACTGCTTAGATATAGTGTAGGGTGTTTGGTTATGGAAGCATCTCTGTTACCTGAAAACGCGTTCTATGATAATGAAGGTTATGTAAAAAGACAACTACATTCCGTTGAAGTTTTCGTAGTGCCGTTCATTAATCACTCAGTATGGATACCAAAGTAATCAACTTTTACTCTTTAAAATGTCGTAACTCGACTTCTTTTCGTCCTCCCCCCCCGGGGGGGGGTACCAAGTCTAGCAACGGTCTGAGGTTATCCTAGTCTCGTAATGACAACCTGCGATAAAACTGCACATGATTCCATTCATTCTATGGGCCTATTATGCGCAGATGTTTCGTTATAATGACAGACTTGCACCTGTAGAAGTTGTTGTGACTGTAACAATTGCTGTAACAGTCGACAAATCAACGTTACAGACGCGCCGCTAGTCTAACTCTCAACAAGCTACACCTGCACACCCGAACTTCTATCAGGTTCGCTTGCAACCTTCCAAGTCGACCTCAATATTAGAAGAGCAGCGTCGATTCGCAGATTCTACGAAAAGCTCGCGGAAGGAAGCAAAGGAACATATAGTTATTGCACACTTCTATCTGTTAAGACCTGATGCGCGTACGCTTCCGAAGTCGGCTTGATAAGTAGCAGTGTTAACTCCCAGTCAACTTCATCTTCGAACAGGATTTCATTGCAATCTCTTTATGGCTCTTAAATAGCAGCGTAGAAGCGCAGTCAAGTCATGCTTTCACTAGCAGTATTAATAACCATCATTCGAAGCTGAATACATGAAGTGCCCTTGAATCGAATTTGGTGGCATCGATCACAGCGATCCGTGTCGACCAGGTTTGCTACATGCGACAGGTTTTATCGGTTTCTTTTACATGTTGAAAACTAGAGATAGTCGTCTTTTTGCGTGGAGCGAGAACGCTTCCTGACTCGCTATCGCAAGATTGTACTTATCACCACATTCATGTTAGCACTCTTACTCTAGACGTTTCCCTTAGCACAACGGCTGCTTTCGCTATTGATGACCCTGGTTGGCACATAACTAACTAAAGAACTCTGTAGCTGATGAGTTTTGATGGGGGCTGGCTCGATGCCATTGATCCTGTCTGCCCAGCTGCATCTTTGGCTGAGGCTTCTGCCATCGGCTTTACTTTTTCTGCCTCCCGTGGAGCCGCCATCATTAACGGAATTCGCCACTACCGATACCGAACGCTAATACTACGGGAAAAACCTTCCGTTTCCTAGGGGGTGGTGGGCCACATCAATGCCCACAGGGTGATGTTTAGCAATGGATCGAAATGGCGAATATACAAATACAAAGAATCCAACCGGCGCGCTTTGAATAATGCTACTCAGAGTATGTTCCTTACGCCAAAAGCAGCACCATATGTCGATCATTATGACAGTTGTGAGAGTCCTATTTACCATAAATCAATGCACAATAGTTATCATGAGGAATATATATATTCTGATTGAGATTTGCAGCACAGACGCTGATTTGTTTTTGTGTATAGTTACATAAAGCATGAAAGGCACGTGTCTGTCAAGAAACGCAAAGCTAAGCAGTTAGTAGTAGATTTGAATCCCAGAAGTCCGAATTAAATTTTTTTCACCGTGCCGCCTCGAGGTGTGGCTCAATCAAACGATATCTCGAATAGCTTCTCTGACGTGGAGGTAGTTTTCGGCACTCAGGAAGCCCATGTTTAACGTATAAGAACCAAATCCAAAACAAATTACTAGAAAAGCAGATGACATTAAACCAGCGACGATAAAATCGAAAATGAAGATTCCCAGGAATCATTGTGATGGTCTTCCGATACCGTTTAACGAGGTTCTTTCTTGCATTAAAAGTACTGACGAAACAAGATACATCGTTATTAAGTGCGCCAAAGCCAGAACGAAAGTAATAGACGAATTCCGTGGGATGAGTGCGTTAAAGATTCGTGTAAAGTTTCGAAAAAACAGCACGAACTCCGAAAGCAACAGGGACGCCAAAGAAAATTAAGGAAAACGCTGTGACCGGTAATTGACATCGAAGCTGACATTAGCATAATCTATGAGAATTTGCATAAAACGAGTGACTGGATCGAAACGGTCGCGCTGGTCTAAAACAATACTTAGTACACTCCTGGTAAACTTTGAACAGCTAAAGACAGAGAGGAAACTACCTACTACTAAGTCTTTGATTACTGAAGATGGCTGAAAGCTTTATGGCGTATGATACATTATAGAAATATCTGTTGACTATACTTTGAAAGCGACTATCTCTGCTCTAAGCTGACGAATGTACTGACATTCTCGATGGGCTATTGTTATGTTACGTTTTGCGGCATAATGCTCGAGATAAATAGCTTACTTTGAAGGGATTTTCGGTGGGCTCCATAAGGTTCGTTTCCGACTCGCTTTGTCTTGATTACAGTCATATGCAGTATTTACATTAGCTGTTTCTCCGCATGCCAAATGCGTTCCTGAGTCACCGGATGCATGAAGATCCTCATATACATTGTATGGCTGATCAACAGCACCGATGCCGCTTAGCAAAACCATCGCTGTTACGTCCATGACAGCGACACGGCTGACATACCCTCCAGTCGAAAGCTAGCATGGCTAAGATTTTGAATAGGAAATCTAATATCAATTTTCCCTAATATAGCCAAGTAACTAAGCCATAGCAGTAAGTTCCTGACGGCACAGCATTTTATAAATCTGGTACTTTTAACGAGAAGTTGACTAATTCAGGCAGGGAATCGCCTCTGCGATCATAATTAAGGCCTCGTCCCAAATGATAAGGCGTGGTTCCGGATTGAGCATTTTAAGGACCTTAAAAATAACGAGCTCAAATAGCAAAGAGCAAACGTAAGCGAGAATGGTGCCTGTAACTCTTGTTCGCGCGCGTCACAGTTCTGAAACCGCACTCGAAGGAAAAAGATCCATTCGCCAATAAGGAACACCATTCGTGAAAACCGTTAGCACATCGTTTAGCAGGGCCATGTTTACGTGTGGCTTAATTAAGTGTTTTATAGAGTTAATGGTTAATATGAGGCAATTGGGTGAAGAAAACCCATGGACTACCAAACAGCAGGACTTTTAGCAAATATGTAGATGGAAGTTGACACGGAAACGTCGGGCCTCCGGTTTGTATGCAGGACATCAGAATCCGTGAGACATTAGGGATAAACATTTCCGGAGACAATCCTAGCCTGATCACATTTGAGATATCTCACCAACATACATGCCTGTCTCATCAGTTCCATGGATTACCACCGCTTACAGCAGCTCCTCTACGGTTTTGGTGCCAAGCTCCCTTAAAACACCAAAATAAAACCTTACTCGCATCTATGTACGTCTCCATAATCAGGGAAAGCACTTGCTGCCATCTTGATAAAGCCCGATACGTCGGTACAAGTTGTTGACGGGAATCCTTTTGGTTGGTCATACATTGAAATCCAAAGCCTGCTTTGAGCCTGTGTTTTAACTCACTGTACATCTTCAACGGAGAGATGTTACAACATCGTCCGTAGTATTCAAATATATATAAGTGCGTCCATTAATAACCTTACCAGGCGAGTAAGCGGGACGAGTTATCGTTGGATTTTTTAATCAACATGATGGTTATCAGTTCGTACAATCTCAGGAACCGTTATTGCTTATGTTTCATGCTGACTCAGCATCTGCTCGCTGAGTGCGTACATAGGAAACGATTAAGGCCATACGTTAAATAAATAGGCTGTAATAGGGTACCAATACGACACCTGGACGCGAACATTGAAACTACCAATCTACAGACGTTGTATAAATAAATATATCGTATGTATAGTAGATGGAGCATTTTATGAGTACTTTTTTTTTTGGAATTTTAATTTATTCATAATTTTCTAATGCAAAACTGTTTAACGGTTCATATAGAAAAGCTGCTGCCGAATAATTTCGAAATTATATATAAATATGAACATTTCGTTGGTATTGAAATTTGTTGAATATAAAACTACTCATTTCGTACGTGGTTGTCAAAATTCGAATTTCTGCCCACCTAAAGCCACTCGTTCTTGTCAAAGGTTCCAACTACAAGATTTGATTGTGTTCTTTTTTCTTTTTTAACTACATACGGCAATATATTAAAGAGAACCACATAAGTTCTTAGTTATGTCTTACGTTGATGAAACTGGCTTAAAACTTGCACGATTTTGAAGAGACAATACGCAATAATCGTAATAATAATAAAAGCAACAATATTGAGGTATAATCTTTTAAAAGGCATAGCCTCACACTAAATTTACTTTACGTCATACTCTGTGTCTCTATATGATGGGACAGTATCTGCACTCATTAATTGAGAAATACGTAGCGATAAGCGTCTAAACTAAATAGATTAAAATCTGGCGAGGCGGACCTATTTCGCTTCGATCGGTTCGGCAAGTTAAATTTGATGGCGAAGTGGCCTTTTTCAAATGCTACACAGGGCTGCTGGTTTTGTCGTAAAGAAGGGCAGAGGCAGGTAAGGCGGCTTAGGACGAGAGAAGTGAGCTTTAATACTATCAAGTGTAGAAATATGCAGTTGACATACGTTATTCTAGATTAATTTGCAGGCAGGCTGATTGCCTGCCTGCAAACTGGCCCTGGGAGCTGACACATTCTCTAATGGAACGTTCGGCAGCAGATCTTTTGAGGTAACCAATAGAAAGCAACCATACTCAGCAGAGTCAGTTAAAGGAGCGGAAATAGGACAGCGGGTTGGTCTTTCTTTCAAGTCGGAAATTACATTTCGGTCTGGAAGGAAAATCACCCGGTCAGTTGGTAAAACGGCATACATGGGGGGTGTCAACAGGTGGCTACGTTTACAGCATACATAAGTGGTCGCGTCAGATGAATGAAACGGGTGCACGAAGGCTACACGCATATATCAGAAATGGCCCCGAAGGGTTCTGTTGACTAAATTCATTATCCTGATGCTGTTCCTATTAGGAGACCCTAGTCGTACTGTCAGTATCAGTTCATGTGAACGATGCGCGCCTCTTCGTGTAGTTGATATTGATAAGGATATGGCTATAACGCTCGCTCTTTCACTGCCTTCCAGTGCGTTTGCCTTAAAGGATCGGAAGGTCTAACAAGTCCACCAGAATTATACAAGTGGACACCGGTGCTTCTTAGGACCGGAAGGTAAAAGCAATAATATCTAACGATCCGACGTACTGTAAAAGTCGGGAATTTTAGGGAGTCCCATAGAAACAGCGCAGGGCCATAAACCGACCGAACAGCGCACCTAAGTCGAGGGTAGAGAGGTCTGAGGACCAGGTAATGTCGGCCGCAAAACGACGTGGCTCAGTTCTAATAGCGTGCAGTGCAAACGCCGCTGTTGCTGAGCAGCATGGCAGATCAGAAAGGGACGCACACATAAACCTCGACCTAACACATATTGGCGCATCCATTCACTGCCGTAGTAGTAATCAAAACAAACTGGCACACTATTTAAACAAAATCACCCAACCAGCGGATCCACCAAGGTAGAAGGATATCAGCTGCTGTGTAAAATCTCATGCGTGCGGCATCACGGCAGTGCTTTTGACGGCAGTTCTATTAAAAAAAAAAGCTTCGGTAGTAGTTCGAAGTCGGTGGCTTAAGCGTCATCGACGCCTGCCATAAAACCAATTTCGAGTGAGGCCGCTCGCTGATCCAAGGAGCTTGTCGTTGAGTTAGCTCTAGGGACGATACCAGGTGCACCGTTGCCCATTTTCAACAACGATAAACATCCAGTTAAGCTCTCGGATATGACCTATATGTGTAATGGCACACCAAATATGGCTGTTGTCAGCTGTTTCGAAACTGAGAAAGATCAGGGAAGAGTTGTTCTGCTCGGATCGTCGCTGCTTACAGGAAGCATTAATCGGTTTTTTTCGGTAAGCGGCTTGTAGCCTATAGCGGTTATACGATCGAACCATATTGGCATCAATCAACAAGACTAAGCATCGGCGTACGGATACCAAGCTTCTCTAAGTTTATGTCATGAAACAAAGTTCGAGGCACCTGTCTTATTTCTTTTTACTATTACCCCTTGTACAATTTTGCATTTAGTTAAGAATGAGAATGGCAGATTTGTGGACTGTGTACACGGCTGTAGATGTGTAACTATATATGTATGAAAACGAATGTCTGTGGGAAAGGAGAAGGCACTCTTGATGGCGGACCAACCGGCCTGACGTTTAACGGTATAAAGTTGTTAAGGTTTATTCGAACATTTTTTCTCATAGACCTCGTCATCGCCTGATGTAACTAGCTGACCGGGTGCTGCGAAAATCGACTGACAACGGTGGTGAGTCGAGTTGGTCTCACTGATACGTCAGGGATAGAGCACAGAGAACTATTGGACCTACATTCCGTATGGCCAATTTCAACAAGCGGCCGAATTAAATCTAATTATTATTATAGGGTTTTTTTACTTTTGGTAAGACCCTTTCGGCGAACCTCATTCATTAGCATTTGGCAAAGACCAAATCCGCGCCTAAAATTCATTCTAAGCTTCTCTTGACTCACGCAGTCGTGCGCATCAGTGTGGTTGTTTTTTTAACAGTTATAAAGCATTGTGATATATAAATGTCTTATCTTTATACAGCAACATTGCTTAATTTTTCTACGAGATTGAGTGGCTGCTAAAATGCTGGCAACTCACACCAGTCCCGCTATATGTAGACACGTATATATATGTCTGTATATACACGTGTCTACGTACTGTATATATAACTAGGTATGGGCACATTAGGGGGCTCTTTATATATATATATATATATATATATATATATTCCTATAAAGAGCATACATAAAAACGATATTCAGGATTCAAATGTGATTCCATGAAAACTTTAACTTTTTATCTATTTGTAGAGTGGAAGGCAACTTTTCTTTAGTCTCTTCTTCTTGGGATGTTCTAAATAGCTTTTCCTGTTTTTTTTTTTTTTGTATTTAACTTTTATTGTTTGACAATAATGTAGTATACTACCTATATATTATATATATTTCGGGAGCATAATACAGTATCAGGCTACTACTGTATATTGATCTCAAAAATTAACCAATACGTTAAAATGTACCACGGGCTATCGAATGAACGAGTTGATTTTTTACAGATCATCGGAAAATATTGTCTAAATTAAAAAAGTGGACAGACTCCTAAAATCTGTATTTGCTTAGTCTTCAAGTTCATATATGCGTGGATAACTAAGTACAATTTGCGACGATGGTAAAAAGTTTTTCTATTCCAAAAATAGTTGTTTTTATCTAGTATTCGTTTACACGAATGAAATTGTATCAATAAGATTTCATTGACACTTCGTATCATTTAGATGTCAATCAACAGACCTCTCAACGCGATGTTGGGTGATACAACTGAAAAATTTAATGGCGGGCGAAGAAATGGCAAGCATTGTATATTTTGACCCTCTATTTTTTGGCCTGGCCGGTCAAATGTCGGCGCCTTACCCAATTAAATCTAGGCGGGATTTCAGACTACCGATTCATTCGCTGCCCACGAGCCCATCCATACAATGGGGCACCATGCAAAGCGGCTCATGTGTAATACAGCGCCCTTCACCTGTTTCGTTCTTTATACACGCATGACCTACGTTGCATAGCGAGGCACCAACAGCAATAGCAAGCAAATAGTCGTACAAATATCGAGATACCTCAACCTTTCGCGCCTTCTGCCCTTCTTGCTACGAACGGCTCGATTCCTAATATGCGCCCTTGTTTTGCTGTTGTGCCCTTCGTAAAGGATGATTGGTACATGGAGCATAAAAGCTAGCTTGATGGCGTAATGTGCCATTTTGACGGAGTTCAGAGGAATAGCGCACTCTGTTAGAACCTTTTAAAGGGTGTTACGATTTGAGGCATATTAAACCATAGGTGGTGGCGTAGCAGAGGAAAAGTAAGATTCACACTTGCATAATGACGCAAAATGCAGTTGAATAGATAGAGCAAACAGAGGGCAAATTCGGAAAGAATTGAAGGCATTGCAAAGTAAGGGATCGTGGAAAATGAAAAGAAATAAAAAGAAAAGATAGCTTACATGTCGAGCTGAGATGTAAAGTCTATTGACAATCGATTACAGGAAAAGAAAAGTAGGCGACATCTGGGAACCTTTTCAGGAAAAGGATTTCTCCAACGTCTACATCTTTTCGATCTCAACCTGCATCATGCTTTTGTGATTTTATCTGCGAAAACTAAATCATATCTAAATCTAATATTTCACTTTTTTGAAAAGGCGGGCAACTGTATAGGTAGCTGGCTGATAGGCACGTGTTTCTATATTGCTCCATTTTTTGCCTCTGACTTGTTCACCTTCTACACTACCCGTTGCTCCCTTGCTCTCAGGCCTTCCGAAATAGTACCCTACCGGTCGTAATGGCGCAGCTACAGCAGAAGCTGAGAGTAATACTCAGCACTTGACTTCGCAGGCTTCCTTGGAACCTGTAGGTGTCCTCGTAAGATTGGCGGCGGCGTTCGGTCTTCCTCTATAAGGCTGGTGGCCTTTTTAACGAGCCGCACCTCCGTTCTCGCCAGTAGCGCGACCGTGGTGTTGTGCAGACAACGAGTTGCGGCCGTGGCTACTCCTTTGCTATCAATAGCGGTCCGTTGATAAGCAAGACGGCTGGGTAGAGGACTGGCGAACAATGAAATAATATGCTCGCCAGGAAAGGAGAAAAGGGGCACGGGTACGGGGATGCGAGGGAATACGCACGCAAAAAAAGGAAAGAGGAGAGGACAAGTCAACTGCGTTAACTCAAACGCCATAAGTGACCTAGTTAATCGGCTGTTGGATAGCCATATGGCCAACCAAACACCATCGAGTATCCGAATTCGGTCCTGATAAGTTCCTTTACGCATGCAATACGATTTGCAGATTTTTGTGGCTAGGCTGTATTTTACGACTGGGCAACCCGTCTGTCAGTCGACAAACTTAGCGAACTGTCTCACAGCTTCTGCTACCGGGAAAGCGGTACGAGAAAGCTACTGTTGCAACTGGAAGCATTTTTATTGCCAGACGAGCGGTCAAGCTAATGCTACAACGTCCATGCGATACATCAGAGAGAAGTCAAGAGCAACAACAATAGCAGCAATGATAGTGGATTCAGCTGTTCACAGCACGTGAAACCCCAAAGTCTGTGGGCTTTTGTTAGCAGACTAGTGATTTTAGGGATGCCCCGTTCAACGCGGCCAAATCCACCGTAGCACTACACAACTCAGACTGTAATAGGACTCAGACCACAGTCGGGTTGCTAGAATCTGTTTGGCCCTATGAAGGAGCGCGGAAGATAAGAAACTGAAGTTCTACGAATGCGTGGGCATTACGACAGATGCTGCACTCAGCGAAAGACAATGTTACACATAGGCACTTGGAGACAAGTATGTGGACGCATAAATACAAAGTGAAGTCTAAACTAGGGTCTAGCTAGCAACATCGTCTAGTAGCTACTCTAATTCTCTAGGCTACTTCGTGCTGCTAATACTACCGCTACTACTAGTACCTAGATGCATCAAGTTGAGACTCAGGAATCACCGCTAGGCATCATATTTGCAGGTAGACCTACTTCGAGTTAGTTCGACTATCACTGCTACAATTGTTCCTGTTGAGTGAATCCAAAAAACGGTTGTTCTAGTGTAGTTATAGCTTTCTTTTTGTCACCTCAACGTTATTTGCGTTTTCGAATACGGATAGCCGCCGTTATTCGATCGCTGCATTTTTGCGTTCCATACCCACGAGTTCTTCTTTTTTTCTAATCTCCAATGAGATACCACGTCACTCCTGAGCAAGTTCATAAAACTTCTACGGACTTTGTTGTATTTCTTATTTACGGTGTGTTTGCCTTGCCAGTTGGCACTGTTTCGAACCATTTGGACCCCTCAGGTTACTGGCCAATGCCACTGTTTTTTTTTACCTATTTTTCCATTGCTGCTAGCACTTCCGCTGTCTACAAGTTATACCGATGGCAGTCGTGCCTACCTAACCAGACTGCCTTATAGGCAATACGAAGCAATACAGGCAATGGAAGACAAGTTGGAAAAACGAAAGGTGACCTCGGCGGCCGGACCTTAGGTAAAGAAACATCAATGCGGCTATCGAACGAGCAATGGGTATGGGGTATACCTAGCACTCACTGACATGTGCAAGTGGCAGAGTGCCCGTGCAAAGGGAAAAAACCATGGCACCAATAGTGAGGGTGAACTGATTTGAAAATGGGTCGGCAAAGAATTGCCGAAAGAGGCAATTGGTTGCGAGTCGTTTCAATGGCGCTGGTATCGAGGAGTAATGTGCATGGCCATCGTGGCTGGTGGTGCTATGGGCAGAAATAGATATGATATGGTAAAGGGCTATGGTGACCGCCACTGCCGCCATTAACCAAAGGCGGGAAGCTTTTTGTTGCGTTATTGCCAGTCGATGCCCAAATCGTCAAACATACTAGAGCAGCGGCAAGTAAATTTTCGGTAATGGGAAAACTTGTAGACCTTCAATGTGTGCCAACGCAGCAAAAACAGCAACGACAGCAGCGGCCAATGGCACAAAGAAGGAAGATTTCAATGTACTTGTAAAATTGAAAACTGACCGTGAGGAACGGAAAACTGGAAGACGGGGCCAGAATTGATACCTTGGCTGTAGAAGGGGGCACGGAAATGACGCGCAGCAATAGTACCACTTACCCATGCTTTTGTGCATTAGTATATGTCGGTATGTCAAGAAGCCTGATGGGCGAGAAGGTGCTGTAAGATGGCAGAGCGCGCCACCGATAAAATAGAGAGAACGTGAAGTAACCGGTACCCATTGATTATGCAGATAACATTGTCCCAACTCTACCTTTACAGATGTTCTGTCTTTCTTTCTATTGCTGGGCGGGAAACCGTCGAAAACGTGCGACCAGCTCTATCATAGGCTTGTCGTTCTTGCTATCTTATATACTCGATCGAAGCATGTCAATGCATCTGTTATGGCTTATCCTCCGAGCAATGGAACCCTACTGAACTTTGGAAATTATTTAAGTCAAATGGTTCAGCTTTAGAGTAGCACCTACCTTTGATAGAGTAAAAGAAGATAGACAATTTGCTAATAGCGATAAATGCATGCGAATCTAACAGGTAAACTAAGAGTATCGTATCCGTATAGAAAACTTTATGACAACAAGGCAATAGCCACAATTGCCACTATTGAAACTTTTATGCAACGAATAGAAGTTTAAAACGAAGCTTTTTTTTTCAGTAAAACAGGTATCACTGAAACTTTCGTCCTCATCTATAGCAAATCCCTACATACGCCCATTATATGTTTGTGCAAATCGCTTACTCTTTCTACAATAGTAAAATTAGTCGTCTACAGATCATCTGTTTCTGTTACTCGCAAGTTGAAGCAAAATGCCAATTCGATCTATCAATATGGTATAAGAGTTTATTTCGCTCTATTTATGCTGTTTACAGTCTGCACATTGCTAGAAGAAGGGGTTGCCGCCGTCTTTGGGCCGCAGTCTACAGATGCGTCTTTTGCCGTGCGCTCAGCCTGCGAGACCCTGGACGTCCCACACATCGAGACTCACTGGGACTATCGTTCCCGAACTACCAATCACTCCCTTAACCTTTACCCTCACCCCTCCGCCCTAGGGAAGGCCTACCTCGATTTCATAAAATATAAGGACTGGAAGAATTTCGCCATTCTCTACGAAGAGAACGACGGTAAGTGCCTATCATGCATTACTAACAAGCAATCAAGAAATAGGTATATAACATTGTGTATTGTTCCGTAATTCTTCAGAAAGCGACTGCAGGCTGAATTTCCTATTCACTCCACAGCTTTTTCCCTTTACGACGGAATGTTAACTTTTGCTTGCTAACGATTTGTATGTTGCTATATTTTGAATAGTTTACGATGTGTCACCAGTTAGGGCAACAACAGTTTTCTCTCTCTCAACAGTAAATCTTACTAGGAAACCAGGAAATTCTCATTATCCACTTCGAGCTAGTTAACCCTCTTGTCCTTGTGGACCTACTAACCTATTAAACGCAGTCCCTTTCATAGAAGTTCAACTTTCACTTTATCCTATCGAATAAGTAATGGTAACCTTGGCAATAACGGCTTAATAGTTAATTACACTATTTGTATTGCATCAGAACTTGTATTTATAAGGTAAATAGTGATGTTAAAAACGTGCCTATTCCTAGCATGCCTAAAGGTGGTAGGATGCTTAAAGGTTAAAGACAGTGGAACTACACCTGCGGGAAATATAGTGCGCCTAGAAAAAGCTATATATTAACCCGGCGTTCCTGTTGCTATGCGCTCAAAAAGCAACCTAATTTGGTATAATTTGCACTTTTAAATTAAGTATAAACCGATAGCAAAACTTCCGCTCTTGCTGGTTTTTACTGATTCGGATTAGTCTATTGATAGGATTGATATATATATATATATCAATCAGGAGACAGTATATATATATATATATATATATACTGTCTCCTCAAATCGCGCCCCGTTGAAATCGCTACAACATGATGGATGCTAAAGATGGTAAGTAAAACGCTGTAAAACAGTTTGAAAAACCATGTCGAAATGAGCCAGGGCTCGTTGTCTGTCCATCGGCGTAAGTTGCAGCAGTAGCAAAAGACGTTGCAGCTTGCGCTTCTTTCTATTTTCATAGCGATGAACCAGCCGGTCTCTTTTTCGTTCTGTTCTCATATTTGTGCGTTCGGCCAGGTTCAAGCTACCGAACGAATCAATAGACGATCCGAAAATAAAAAAACTGTACAGGGACAAGAAAGTTCTCTGACAGAGAGTGAGCATCATGGAAATGTACAAATGCTCTACGAATCAAGGCGTCGTCTGCAAAGAAGCGAATTAAATGAAAAAAAAAACGTGCATTCTCTCTAGTTTTGCGATATTTCTATTGCGTACGGTGTACATATGCTGTGCTATAGTGTGCGGGCAACGAAAACTTAAGAACCCTGTGAGAGTTTTGCCGGAAACGACACGGGACAACGACCTGGTCAAAGATAGCCCCGATGCTTTCCGTCCCAGCTGTCACGTTATGGTCGTCAAACGAGAAAAACGACGGTTGTCAGCTGGAACGCTAAGCAGGATGAAAACAAAAAACGGATTAAACGAACGAGGCAATGATTTAGAAAGTAGTTCTGTCCCATAGCCCCGCACCATCTATCAATTTTTTTCGCGACCTTTCCACCTTTAATGTTTCTTTCAGATCGCGCACTAGCACATAAACGCACAACAAAATAATAACTGAATACAGCTATTAGCTAGAAACAGCAGTTGCGCTATCTTCGCTTTCTCGAGAACGGCAAGCATACGTTGCACGCTCTTTTCCTGTATGTGTATGTGTCTCGCTTTCTCTCTATCTCTCACTCGCTTTTTATTTCTATCTCTAGCCATTTGTCGCTCTTTTTTGCTCCTACGAAGATTTCTGAAAGAAGATTGGAAATTTCGAAAGTACCGAGCTTCAGAAGCTCGCTAAAGCCTACGGAGATTTTTCACTGCCACTAAGAGATGGCAGAGTAATTGGCGTACGTCACTCGCCGGCACACAGTCTCCCTGACCTATTGCAGTATCGCTCAGAATCGGCCTCTTTCAATGATAAAAGCGTTTCATCAGACTACTGCTGCTTCCGGGGGTAATGTTACCGCTTATTAGGTGCGTGCTCAACAGGATAGGGCCGATTTCATACAACCTCCGAATTTGTTATCGCACAAAGCTCACCTTCTACTCCACAGTCTACTATTCAACTGAACGAGAGCAGACGTCTCTTTTCGAATCAAACTTTCCATATCTCCCTTTTTGTCTTCTAAGTCAAATCTAATTAAATTTTCAATTGCCTGTTAGCGTGCCTATTGAAACGGCGAGAGGGCTACAGAGACCCAGTCCCATTCATCAGAGCGTATGTTGTGTTTCGATCCTCCTCAGTTTTTGATTATTCAGCAGGTAGCACTCGACCAAAAAAAAACAATCAGTATTCAAACTAGTCGATAGCGGACCGTTTCCTATGCAGTTAACTGTGCAAACAGGTAGATAAATGAATAGACATAGATGTTCCATAGATTTCTTATACTATTATCGCTACGGGCTATACGCCTTCTATTCGCTATTATCTCGTGTAGTTTGTCTGTTTAGTACAATATATCAGGGTGGATACTCGAGGAACTTGTTCAAACTTAAAATCAACTAGGTAATCACAGCTGAATCTTTAGCCGTTTATGGATGATCCTGTAATGAGAAAAGAGTTTCATATTTGTTCTATGAACAAGCTAACATTCGCTGACCAATGCTTTCGCTTAATGCTTAGGAACACCGGAGGCAGCACTGAGCTGTTGGCCAAAGTGGTTTCTGTTGCGACCGAAAACGAAAGTCGTAAAGAAAAGCTCGAGGGCTAAACGTGAAGGCTGTGTTTAAAATTTATAGAGATTAAGCTTTGAGGTATTCGGGCAGCTCGTCCCTGCCGTTCCCCTCACGCTGGTTCTCAGACGAATCCCGACAGCATATTCTCTTCGTAGTCCAAGAGAGATAACCGGTGCTGAAAAACGGGAGTATTTACGTAACACTAAGTCTTCCACGTTACGCGCAGGATTGAATAGGTCTTCATTGCTGGAGAAGCTGTATCCTTCATAAATATCATTTTGCGTTAATCGTTCATGACTGAACGGTCCATATTCGAGGCAATGTTTCTGTCTCTCTCTCTCTCTCTCTCTCTCTCTCTCTGAATGAAGCAATAAGTGTAAAACATGGCATTGGAAACATGGAAAAATATCCGACTGGTAGAAGATTATCGAAGAAGGCGAATTGCCATTAACATTAATTTGGGTCGACATCTAGGGTCAGTAAAGGCCGGCCATTCCAAGCGTGTCCCTGTCTAAATGAAGAACGGTGATCTGCATCCATTGACTTGATCCATTAACTATTACAACTCGTACAATAGTATATGTGTTATCAGACATCTGGAAGACTCCTTAAAAAACTATATCTAAGTTAATTAGAAAACGTATGGCTCGCACTGCGAAGACGAGTTCGTTCCGCGTCTATGGCTTTCGCGGCCAGCTATTTCGAATGGATCTGAACGTCTTAAACGAACACGGCAAGCGATATTCGGAAATTCAAGTTGAAATAATATGTACTATCTCAGCTTTCGAAATAGGGCGCATATAGAATATGTGAAATCAATATCATATGTGGATATAGAAATCATATGACTGTTACGTCGGCTAATGGGAATTTTTCAATTATGAGCTGTATGCCAAAGCGCTTCTGAAAAGACATAAACAACGTCTGTAGGGTAATGTGAACCCAAGCTCTGGACAAGGCCTATCTAGGCTAGACATGTCTCTCAAAGGTTACTACAAAATAATTATTCCTACTCCTAACTGGTATGCCGTAAGGCGGTAACTGAAACATGCACAAGCATGCTTTAAGTACGCCATCTATAAGGCTGCTATATGATAATAATTAAAACCAAAAAAATACCACCAACTTTATTTTGGTATTTTTTTCTTTCCTTAATAATACTTAGCAATATTTATTAAGCTATTCAATAGTTCTTTTGCAGCTTTTCGAACTGGCACACTCCTCACGACAGCTGCGTAATGTCGACTGAGATGAAGTCGGTTGTCATCAAAAACCATTTATCATAGCTCCCGTATCCCCTCTGTGTGCGAGCTTATGCTTGCTTACCGATTTTACTCGGCCGTTACTGCGGGCTCCATTGAGCACCCGCAGCAGCAGCAATGGTGGCGCTGGTTCATTCATAAACTCTATTTGCGAGACGCGAACACTCAACTTCTTCGAACGAAAATCCACTGGACCGCAAGGCACGCGAGGTAGTATTCGTATAACTCGGATGAATGCGATCGTGTAACCAGTGGCCAATCTGCCAACAAAGAAGCAATTCACTGCCATGGACAGATTAACCTACGATGTACAAAGTACCATAAACCAGGAATTACGATACATATGAAGGTTCCGGAACCAAGCGTAGCAGTGTCCAGGAAACCGAAACATGTGAGGTCATCCCAGCCAGGATCTGGTTAGAAGAAACAAGGAGTCCGGATATGGCCAAGCTTGTAGTCCTCTGGCTGAGTGACGTATTGAGCACAGGGCAGCAACTGTGATAACTCTGATGTTTCTTGTTGGTTACATTGTGCCATCTGTCTGTGTTGTAGGTTATCTATTTGATCCGGATCATAGACGAAGGAACACAACTTGCACCTATCCCGTAGCCAGCTGTTCTATGCAGCTGCCACTCTGCCTCAATGCTAGAATTGTCTCGTAGCAGCTGCGGCTTCTGTTTCCATCGTGTATCCAGCCACGCGGTCATGCGCCGAGGGAATAAGCGGAGTCCTAGTTTGCCAGCCTATGCTACCCAGCATGCTATGCTAGACACAGGAATGGTCCCTTTGTCGTAATACTGGTAGATTTAGGGGCACAAAAGCTTTAATGGTTGCCATCAGTAACCACAAATTTGTTTGTCTGCTATCGTATTTGTGGCAGTCACTCACTGCATTGAGGACCGTCTTGTCCGGTTTTCACTCCTTTTTCGTCCGTTTTCGAAGAACAGTGGCACAAGACAAGGCGAGTGAAGAAAACGATCTGTTTAGAGAGATGAACAGCAGGCGCAAGTCTATTAGCCTGCCTATTCCGATGGGCAAAGTGTGCTGGTGATACAGACGCTCAACCACGAGAACCCTGGCTGGAGAACACCGGCTGCTGACGATTTGATGGACAGAGTGCAACAGGCGTTTCGCCAACACTTCCGTAGGCTTTCTGTTGCGTCTTCCATCGTATACAACAAAAACTTTTATTCTGGGTGAAGGGAGGCTATTTGCCCTTGAAGTTCTTATAGATATGGAAAGTTACAGCAGCAGAAAGGACCTGACCTCTGCGACAGCGACTACGTCAATCGCTAAAATAACAATAAAATCAAGCTGTAGCCCCAGCCAATTCTGTCTCCCGCCGATAATTTTACCCCGGGTTTAGTTAAGTAAAGGACCTTTCACGAAATGAGTTTTTGTTATTTATCATCAACTGGAAAAGTAAATGCGAGTGGGCGCTACACGAAACAGATCACTTTTTAAAGAGGACAGGGAGGCAAGCGGCTAGAGTCTCCTCTTGGTAGTGTGATTCTGCGGCTTGGCATAGGGCGGTCTTTGGGTTTTCTTGCATTACACAGTGATCTGTAACTGGTCATAAGTTATAGTTTACTTGCGGTCCTTAGGTCTGTATGTGCGCAAATATTCGTGTTTGTCTGTAACTAAGTGCCTGCTGCATAAGGAGCTTTGGGCTGATTATGTGTACTTACGGATAGGCAAACGTGTATTCTTCATGACTGATTCTGCTCTAAAAGTTGCTTAAATCTCGAGATAAAGCATCAGTGGACGCACAGCCTTAACAGGCTCTGTATATAGCTGAGGATTTACCATGCGAGTGAAGTGAGGTACTTCCTTGATAGGTGGCTTTACCTTGGATAGATCAACACCAGAAGCACGCACCTGTGCAGTGCTGACCACTGACCTCAGCAAAGAAGGAGACGATGTGGTAAATCTAACCTGTTTTGTATGGCGTGCAGAATGAGCAATCGCTGGGTATTCTAGAGACAGGGGCAAGCTGCCGAGAGGAATTTTATATGCACGAGCGCTTCGGGCAGCATAGAAGCAACATTTAAATGATAATATACAAAAGTACATCTGCTCTAGAGGGCTCACGTGTCTAAATATGTACGTCTTCTTAACTTTCCTGATTTCTTGTTTTTACTAGCTGCTGACATTGCGGACTGTCTAGCTAAGTTACTGGCGCTGTTGAATGACGCCGTTGACGACGTTAGCACTTTATTACCGCAATACGTGTTTCGGCGCCTTTTCAGCTTCCTGAGGCTCTATGAAACTTCACGACACTCGCCCGACACTTTTTGTCTCTTCCTCTGTTCAGCGTTAGCTGTATTTATAAGCTACTTTTTCGTTAACGTGGTTGTGTAAACTAACGTTACCAGGCTACATGCAATGAATTTTCTTGTCGTATGTTTTTCGCCAGATAGTTCAGGTACCAGATGGATGAATGAGATAATGTGGGTCGTCTGCGAACATAATTTTTTTACATAACTTTATTTTTTATTACCCTTCTGTGAGCTATTTTAGCCTGATACAGGCCTCGTTTTCATCGGACCTGATACTCCAAGGTGCGTAACGGTAACTAGAATGACTAGATTACCTATTTAATAAATGGCAGCTCCTTTCAAATTGCTATATTATTCTAAGTATTCAAATGACGATTACTAGAGTTTTGAACATATCGTTTTTGAGAATGAATAAACTATTTTCTTAGACTACTTTGAAGAACTTTTATGTAGGCAACGTTTGGCACTTGGAAGGTACTTTGTAAGCGTTCTCATATGGTAAAAGGTCGTGTGAGGCCTTCACGTACTATCCGTTATGAATCGTTCGATTTATCTCTATAGCTAAATATCATCTCGAATTTAACTTTTCGTTTGAAACGCGTACATTTTCTAAATCCTCGCTCGAGGGCATCGGCACCTGATAAGCTAAAGGCTATCCATCGTTGATCTAATGAAAATTGTTGACAATTTCAGATGCTTCTAATTAAACGGTGCTCCGCTTGTAAATAAACTCTAAGGAGCACACAAGCGAACCATACCACTCCATCAGGAGCGGCTCACAATTGATCTGTTGACCCGGTTATTTTGGTACCGTATCGGTTTAGTGTCAGGATGTGACTGCGGCCGCACATTCGTAGCTACAATCACCGACTAAGCTGGTCGAAATATGACGATAATATTATAATGACAAACGTCATCGTTGTCATCCCGCACAAAAGTGACGATGTGGTACCAAACATTTCTGTAACTGGCGCTCTGGTTACAGGATGTATCTTTCTCCGTAAAAGCATAAAGCAGCGCCGCCAGCCTGCTAGGAACAAACTGATAAACAACAATCGAGCAGAAAAGTTTGGTTAAGCCATTGTGTTCTGCTAGATTAGCGATTTGCGCATCGGTCTGTTGGGACGCTTGCGTGAGTATTTTATTTAGCTTATACTCGCAGCACTTTCGGCGGGTGTACGCTCGAGTAAATGACGCGGAAACGATGAACGGCGTCGAGCAAGTGCGTTTGTGATGGAGTGTGTAAGTTCTCCAGGTATTAATCCGGAAGAATACGAGCATAAATGACTAGCTTTCTTAACTTCCGTGACTCCGTCCTTCTCTGTCGTTTCACTTCTAGCTGCCCAGCTATCGTCTTTTGCGCTCGTGAACGTCTTCTTTACATCGTGGAAAAACTGGCTTCGTTTTTAAGGGTCGGTCGTTTCGTCATTTTCCCAGGTTTCGTTATGGCTGGTGCCAATTCCTGGAGGCAGTGAAACAAAATTTAGCTCTCACTTAGTGTCCATGTAGCACCACGGCGGCGACGACCGTAAGGACTTAACGGAGTGACTTGCCCTGCTCCGGACTGGCCGCATAGCTTGCCTTTGGCAGCACCGACAGCAACAAAGTTTGAAAATATATTAACGCTGCGGTGGGGTGAATACAATGCCGGGTCATACAAGCTGAATAGATTAGCGCAGTAAGGTTCAGTTTTCTCTTAGCAACAGCAGCAGGACAAACGTAAGAGCAGTTAGTAATGAGTAGGAATTCTGCTCTTGTTTCTGACTCAACATGACGTTTCGGGCAAGCAAGAAAAAAATGAATTTGGAAGACTTCCAAATGCAGAAAAGGTTGCCATACTCTTTAGAATATAATATACATATAGTCTCTGTGTGTGAAAGTGGAAAATTTAGTCAGAATCCAACCGTCGTTTATTCCGAAGTAATTTTTTTAATTATTTTAAGCAAAATTGTTGTTGATATCAGTTGAATTATTACGACTGGACAGATAAAAACAATTGGAGCATCACTTGTTCACCAATCTAATTAGCAACATATAGGTAAGCTAAGGCCATAACCATAAATATCCGTGTCTCTCCTGTAGTCAGTCACTTATGACAAAATGGACCCGATCGTTATATGATCTTGAGGGGCAACTATGGTGGTAGGAGCAACACGAGTACTGGTAACGTTCAATGTTCGCGGCAGACTGTCCAGTCGTCGTTGGAACACAACGTTTTTGCAGGCTAATTGTCCATGCTGCCTACAACGCACCGCATCTGTAGATGCTCTTTGTTAGTAACTATTGGTAACCACTGTATTCCTCTTTTAGCCGCCGTCGGGCGTTCACAGGTTCAACGATGGATCATCTATTTCGTCCTGTCCTCTATCGGGTTAACTAGAAGCGAGGGGGCATCTCTCAATGTCGGTTGCGCTATTAACGTCGACCGTGTTGGATTCGAAGTCGATACTCCTATAACGGGTGTTACCGTAAATGCCTTTGCGGCGTTAAGGCGCTTAAACCATATTCCTTACATGTAGATTCTACACATCTAACGGGAACCTTGAGGGACATTTATGGACTAATGGCCAGCTGCTGTTCTGAAAAAGCAGGGGTGGTAAGGGGGGGGTGAAATTGTCGTGCGTGAATGTGCCTGCTTACCTGTAAGTGTTTGTGAATAAGAGAAACGCCAATGCTGCATCTGCTTATTATAGACTGCTTGTTCTCTCGAGCGGTGTGTGGAATGCGTTCAACCACTAAGTAATGCCAGCAGACACTGGCAGGCGAAGGCCTGAGAACGCAGACAAATGAAATATTTTCTCTTCTGCTTTCTGTCAGCGTTCCATTCTAGCTAACTCGACGGCTCATACAATTTGCCTTTTACCTGCCCTCTTCCGTGTTCGGTGAGAAAAAGCTCAATAGAAGAAAGCGAAATACCAAAGCCTCGAAAGTTTACTAGCACCTCCCTCCACTGTAAAGGTTCTTTTATTAATAGTAACCGTACAACAAATGCACACCAATTTCCTTAACTTATATAGGTATCAGCGAAATGCAGTTAGAAAGATTGCATTTCAGAATACCATATATATTGCCAAGTAAAATTTACCAGATGCACGCGTAAAACTTGCCTTTGATCTGCCAAAGAGGCAAGCTCTTTGGGAAGAGAAATATAGCATACTAATTTTCCGCTAGCTTTCTAGATCTACGTTTTATTGTCGTTTAGTTCACAATAGAAAACAAAGATGATGAATCCCTGTTTATTCCTGGCCGTACAAAATTAGCCTAAAGCGTTGACGTTCCTAAAACGTAGGTATAATCGTATATAGCCGCTCAAAAACTAATCAAATTGTTCTATTTTCCAATTAGCGTTCGCCGTCTTGGACGGCTCAGGACGACTCGATTAGGAGACGCTGTCTTTTTCTCTACCGAGACATTCGACTCAAGCTCTTGATCAAATTGCGAGTTTATGAGCGTCGGTTTTAACGAATTAACTGCTGTCTGGCATGCATAAAATACACAGAACAACGCACATACGAACCGTGGAACGCTTGAGTCGCTTCCAGTTTCGTTTTAGTCGGCCATACTCATGTTCCTATTAGAAGCATTTGGCCTATTGTTGTAAACGATATGGTAGTGTTTTTCTTGCGAGCAGCTGGCACAGGTGCTCCACCACGCTGCTATTCCAGTGCACTTACGACCTAGATATTCGCGCCTCATTTCGTAGTTGATGACGTCGGCCTTATTCTACTGCAAGTGTGCTGGACATCAGTCGGACCGCTTGCCCGTTTGTTGTTCTTTAGCCCGTCTCGTACAGAGGGGGGTCTGAAGCCCTTTTTTTTTTGATCGCTGTCCGTAGAATTTATTCTGTATCAAGTCAGCCGGGTTCCATTTCTTACAGAGACCGTTTAAATTATGAATATTTTGTTACGTCTGACTCTGTTGTATCTTTGTACACCGACAGTTCCTAATCTGATCTCGTGTGATCGTGTTAATTCGATATCTCTTTTGTGTTTGTGAGCGGCTTTACACCACGGCGTTTGAAGGGCCTAACCTCCCATTAAGAACCCTCGAGGGTAGGAAAACTAGCCATTTAATACGGTGCCTAAAACGGCAGAATTGGGCAGAGTCAACAATGGGTTACTACGAACATCAGCGAGCGCATCGCACCATAAGCTTCAGTCGTCTATTAGCTGATGACATTGGAAACAGTCTCTGGTGCCAAATAGGGAAATTTTTGGTTTTGTACACGGTGCGTTAGATAGAAGTCTATTTTGGTAGATTCGCTTATCTTGAGTGCACTTCGCCATTGGTTTCCAGAAATATCCAGGCAATAAATTTAAGTGAATATGCAAATACTTAAAGACCATCGCAGCTTGCCAAGATCGAATGCACAAGGTACCCAAAAGCGTGTTGATTATAGTCTTGAATGCTTTATAAATCACTGTAGATTTATTTACGTTCCCGGTCTGATACATAGCACTATTCTGGTTCATTGAGTATGACCGCGACGTATATCACCGTATATATATATATATATATATATATATATATATATACGTATAAATATAAAAAAAAGCTCGAAGCAGAGCAGTAAATCTGATCAGGACGTCTGAGCATTGGCCTTCCTATCGCATTTTTGCTTAATAAAAGCTAAAGTCGAGAAAAATCATCTTTGAACCCCCACCGCAAACGAAGATAAATTGAGTAGGTCGCTGGCGGAAGAGGATCAGCTGACGATCACTGTTAATTTCACGGCTGATTGGTACGGCAGAAATCTGGATGACTAGGACTACGACACCCACAGAACTGAAGATCGTAAATTTGAACGGCTATAATTTTCTGTAGTAGCTCTTGAGCGTTTCGCTTTTGAATATTAGAAATGAAAAGCACACGCATAATAGGCATCTATGTGTAAGCACGTTCATAGTAATTGTATAAGCGCTTCTATCTATTATAATGGCGAGTGAATAGATTTCTAGCATCTGAAAGAGATCGTTTCTGCCACGCCTCCAAGCCGTATTGAGTTTTCGCGCAACGAAACTTCGAAAGGTCGGAACTACAATCACCATTGTATAGCAAAAATAAGAGCTCACCATTTGGAACAAACTTGCGGCCTATTTATGTAAGCTACTCATATCAAAATGGTTTTAACGTTGGTGTATAGTTTTTTTCTATAATCACCGGATCAATTTGTTCCACATTTTCAATGATCAAACGCTCAACGGAAACATGAATTAGAAACCCATCTTGTAAAGTCATTCAGGGTCTTTTTGTCTCGCCAATGCTTCTAATAATTGTGCCATTATAACTTGCGATGTTCATTTTGCGCGATGCATTATTTCCTTTGATTGTTTCCTTTAATTTATACATACTCACTCTTCATCATGAAAAGGCGTCGGCCTCAGCCAAATCCGCAAGGAACTTCAACAGTTCTTTCGCAGAAGCGAAACGAACGATAGCTATAAGAGATATCACCACACCTTCGCCCGTGTACTGATAATAATTACTTCTGCAAGTTCCGCTGTGTTCCTATACCCAGTCCTAGTTTCTGATCTTTTTCGTTAACTTATGCTTGTTCCGGCTTGAGGTGCGGTAGATAGAGGCTTGCATTCTCAATATTTGTCTACAATAACTCGGGACTCCTTCGAGCTATCTACTTTTCACGTTTGCCTCTAGAACGCTAGCGACATTGACGTAGTCGTCACCATCGAATGCTTCCTTGACGCCTCATAGCAAATTGCTTCTTTAACCCAAACAGAATGTGATTTATGGCGAGATAATGAACCTCCAGACAATTGCAACTCAATTGCATTATGAATCAATAAGGTAAGATAACACTGGTTATTCCGTTGGGCCTTCGTCGTTTCGTTTGCTCAGCAGGTGGCACAGATAGTCCAAACTTGAAAAGTTTTCTCACTGTAACAGTTTCCGTATGCGGTGCGAGCGTTTAGCTGAATCAGAAGCAGGCCCCGAAGGACCTCCAACACGAACACCTGCACAGCATGGCATTCTCATCACGCTCACGCGTGCCTAGTTTTACAGGTTTTATGAACCTTTTTCAGCAACGTTACGCTGGCATGCATGCATGCAGATACAGGCAACGTTCTACTTGTGGGCTTACTAAATACAGCCAACTTACGAGCAGAGTTTTTCATTTTGGTTTGATAACATGACGAGTATCTGTTTACCTTCAATATGCATTATATTACGAAATAATTTACATATATATATATATATATATATAAGAGTATCTTGTCTAAATCATGTGTACTATCGCGAGGCGAAGTGATTTCCAAAGGGAATGTTGAAACTGCTACAATTGGCAAAGGTAGTCAAAAATGACTCGAGCATATTGTACAATATTTTACGCACCATTCATACTTCTGATGAATTTTTTTGCGATACGGTATTACATTAACTTGGCTACATCACTAGGACGCTTCATTTGGCTTGACCATCTTATAGAAAACTGGTAACTAATTCAATTAGTAAGTGAATTGACTATCCTGTGAGGGGTTGCTTCTTCAGTGATCTCTACAGTTACATGCTCGAGTATAATACGGTTGCAGGCCGGTTCCCCACCGTCGTCCTCGCCCGTGTGCATCATGCTTCGCGGTGCATTGTAAGCATAACAATGTCGATGCCCTTAGCAGTGTCGTAGGCAACAGCTTTTGCTTTTTATCACTAAATCGGATCTATCAGCGATAACAGTTTCCCGATATCAGCTGCTCTGATGCTAGACAGCGCAATCGGCCAGCGACATCGAGACAATACAGTTTAGTGTAAGACTACCGAAGATATTAAGAAAACGCTATTCTCTACCGGGCTAGCAATCACAAACTTACGTATTTTTTTAACCTTTGTTATTTCATTTTCCAATAATTTGTCCGTCTGTTGCCTGTTCACACACAGATTTAACGGCTCATATAGCAGTTGTGCTAACCTCGGACATCTAATAATGTATGAAACGAGTCTGAAAAAACTATTCAACAACAAACATATCGACATTTGTTGTAACTATTTTTGGCGGATCGGCCTTTAGCCGTGTGAATATGGCGGGCTAACTGTGAGTGCGAAAGGCCGCGTGGGCCCCACCAACTGCTCATTCCACCGGTCATAAATTGGAGAGTTCAAAATATTGCTTCCATCGGCTTCGTGTGCGTCGGCCATTTTTTTTTTAGAACCCTCACCTTTAAGACAACACCTACTACCATTACTTTTATTGCTGGTACAGAATCATTATGAGCCATGCAAAATGGGTATTCGTCAGGCTGGTTTCCATCGACCAGTGATTTACTCAAATTGCTGAGCTGGAAGGGCGATGCCTTTTTTTGCCATAATTACGACGCCATAAGGAGAAGCACGCGACTGAAATCACCGGAAAAAAAAACCGTTCTTTTCTAGCTAAGTCGGTCGCAGCAGGTTATTCAGTAAGCCGCCTATTGCTCTCTTGTAGGCGAAGCCAAAGACTAGAGTGCTCCCGAAAGCCGACGTTGTTGCAACTCAGTTTACCCGCTCCTTTCAATCTTCTCCCACCTTCATACACCGCCTCTTGTAACACACTGTCTGCGGGGACGGCTCACCTTCAGCGCGCTGATCAAGACGCGCCTAACCAATACCCACCGCGAGCTGGCCTGGCTAGATGCCTGAGGCTACAAATTCCAGCTCTTCCGTGCGGATATCAGATTATAACTATGATAGGCCTGAAGTCTAGCAGACGGACCGGCGCCTAACATGCCTTGTATACTTCCATAAAACGAAAGCAAGTGTAGCTTAAATGAGCAGTCATCCGCTCCGAGTGGTATCTGATAGAATGTAGGTACTGCTTCTGTTGTGGCCAACGGCAACTGACGTCGCCCGGCAAAGCCATGCACCAGACCGACCGGAAGCACTAAGCTGGAATTGCTTTGGTCTATGGTGCAACACGATTATAGCAGCAAATGAATCCCTTTGGCGTCGTGTACTGGGGAGGTTTCGCCATAAAGAATCGGCAAGAGGCAGCAGGAGCGGCCGCGTTCGCCTGTCCTTGTGTGTGGCTACCGTAATCGAATCGATTTCGGTCTGGCGGAAAATTAACCCTCTTCCGGCTCTCATCACACTTCAGCCACCAAACTTGCTACTTCGTCCCATTATTGGTAGCAGCGGATGTGACTACTGCGCTAGCTGTGATCATCGAAGCAGAAACGAGTTGATAAGTTAGACCAATTATACACACAAAAGGAAGAGAATTGGTTTACACATGTGCGAGGGCAGTGTCAGTAGAGGGGCCATTGAATATTGCAACAACGACGATAGAACAACAATAAATTATTGAGAAGAGCAGAAATTGCAAGGGTGATAATGGCGACTGCAAGTCGTTGACTGATGCCACATCTTGACCATTACCGCGCAAAAATATCGTTGCCAGTAGCCTACAAAGAGCGCCACACTTTCGGGTCAATCATAAGAGGCAGCGCCTCGGGTTTGAACTTCCGAATCATCGTTACTACTAGCGACAACAACGCATCAAATTGTTTGTGGCTTTCCGAAATAAGGCTTTAAGGGAAATGTCACATTGGCAGCGATTTATCGGCAATATTGTCGTTTCGGTGGGTGCGTGCGTGGATAGGTTTGTGGTGCGTGGAGCGGCACACGTGCAGAACGAACATTCTCAAAGTTGTTGTCGTTGTTTTTCTTGTTCTTCGTACACCCGCTTAAGTAGAAGTACATAAGGGCGCCTTTCGTGAAAACGTGAGTTGTTTTCTCTTAACCTCTATTAACACACACGGGTCATTTAGTGCCATATTGCCTCAGCTTCTATAAGTAGTTAACCTGCTTGGCGGGTACATATCATTGCCGCAGTCATGACCAGTGTTACCACCGTTATAATGATGCTCGTGGTATAAACAGGTCCTATTTTAAAAGGTGAACCCCCACTTCTTTTACACATAAGAGATTATTCTACAGTTCTTGTCTTTTCGGCATCAATTAACAATATAGTAGCACAAAATCTGTTACGGCAGATGTTAGATCGGTCATACCCAATAAAGCTTCGCCGGGCTGGAGCTCTACAGACGAGAATCCTTTTTGGTCTGAATGTGAACAAACGACCGCTCACAGATAGATACCTGTAAAAGGTACGTTTACCTTTGTTGGCACACATGTAAGCAACAATTACAGGAAGTAGCAATAGTAAGAAGTCGAACTGTCATTGATTATTATATCGTGTTTCGCATGTCGTCAGCCAGAGGGCTAGCCAGACATCTCCGCGTTATTGATCACTCCTCGTTACCGGCACCCGGCCCTTATGCTTTCGGTGGGCTCTTTTCCGCTTTCGCTGGCCCTGTTGCGGCTACTACTAGCAGAATTGATTGACAACGCTATAAAAAGGGACGACTCTTCTATAGCCAGTACCATTGCCACTGCTGATGCTCTCGCGGAAGCTGTCGTATCGTATTCTACTTCTATGTCCTCTTCGCTCTCCGTTTGTTCTCCAATCATTATATTACACATCAACATGTTTCTACGTAGGCTGGCGCCAAGTCAGCACTTAGCCGCCGAAGGGAGGATACGATGTTACCTGCGAAGACTTCTTGCCGCTCTCGTACTCGTCGTCGACGTCTTTGTCGTCGTGGTTTTGCACTTGCGCTTTTCGTTTTGTGTGGCGTACTTCGTAATGATCGTGTGTGCTAAAATACGCTTCTGTAACTTCGTCAGACGTCGTCTGTTTCTTGTGTTCGGCTTGCCACGTCTTTTGTGATACAACGAACGTACTATAGATGGCGTTCCTGCGAAGCTCCTGGTTTAATTACTAGCACACTCTATACAACGTCTGATCTGATTACGTACAACGATAATAATGATAACGATTGGTTATATGACATTGATAATAATTTCTCTTTTTTTCGCTGAGAGAAAATGGCAGCCCTTATTTCAAAAATAGCAATAAGAATGAAATGTGATGGAGGTACAATAATGATTATGTACATTTGTATGTATTTCTGTATCTCCATCGCTACGACAATACGGGTTACTATAACGCTGGCGTTTTTCTATGTGCTTGAATCATGATGGTAAGTTGCATTTTCTGCAAACTTCAAAAGCTGGATTTTATCCCATGTTGGAGCCAATGCCTTCTCGTCATGCACATAAACACCAATCAGTTTCTCATCTGTACGTGTCTCTATAAACATCGTATAACTGTACTAGTTTATCGCCATCGTTTGTCCTGGAACGGAAACAGCTAGACAACTAAGTGGCAGTTCAGTGATGAGACACCCTCTGACGGGCTGTGCGAAAACTCTGTATGCAGAACTAGTTAGCGAAGCGGAACCCAGAATGCCAGAGCCGATCAAGTAACCAAATAAATATTAGCTGAGCGGACGAAGGTCAACCCAGCAGCTGCAAGTGAAACAACGCTCATCGATTTCGATCGATTGATCTGTCAGAATCAGAGCATGCTTTTGATCGCACGCATAGAGTAACTCAGAAGGAAGATGAAAAATAGAAACATTGCTCGCTTTCGTAACGCTGTGTGGAAGAGCAGATTTCAAAAGGAACCCGCCCTTGGTTTAGGTTAAGTAAGCCTGGTGGTGGTAGCGCAAAGCAAGGACCTGCAAGAACTTCATGATGAACCAAGCGAATTGAAGTCGAAGGCCCTACTGCTTTAGAGTCCAAGCCATTCGCTGTTTTGTTTGTCTTCGTGAGATATCTGTCCGATTGGCTGCTCTCGTTCGCTATTTTTGCTCTGGGGTTGAATCGGCATTGATATTCGGTCTTACCAACGTTCTCCGGTGGCTAGGAAATGTCAACCTACGTCCAGTGAAGGTGTGTATGCCTGAACCGGCCTCAAAGATCGAATTCATGCAAATATATTTACTATATTCGGTGGCAAAAAGGTTTGCAACTACGCGGGTTGTTCTTGCACCGGTGCCGCTGTAGTGCTGCGATATCCGTTTTCGGAACAGTGACACGGCCCACTGAATTGAAGGTCCCCCCGCCCTCCCCCTTCTCCCAAAAGCGCGATCCAGCAAACCTCGACATGAAGTATGAGTCGAGCTCAGAATAATATCGGAAATACCCGGTGACGCGTAGATACAGGTTGTTAGTGAGGGGTGTAGCTACATACATCTACTCTTCGGTCTAGACTACCTCACAATGTTACTACCTGCCTGTGCTTCAGCCCTTGATATTTGCATTGAATTTTCATTGCCTGCTAGAAGAACAGACTGTTTCCGGTCAACGACATTTTACGGTTGTATCTATAAGTGAAACGTGAAAAAAATGCGTTTTGAGATCGTAATAATAAACAAAAACTGTTACGTACATGCATTATATATATATGCTTTTATATATTATAGACATGAATAGACTCGAAGTGACAAACAGAAGTGATGTTCTTCGGCACAGTGTAAAATAAAACCTAACTCTGAAGTATTATACAATAAAAAGTTAAGATTGTAGTTGACAAATAGAGCTGATTGTGATGTAAATCCTCCGAAGCTCGTCAGAGAGCAGAACGTAGGGCAGATTCGAACTAGAAAATATAAGCAGTCGCTTTCCCGAATTAAAATTGACAGGCGATCTAACGTCGGAGGTGAGAATATGAGGTGGCGCTCTGCAATAAAAAATGACGGCAAAAGCAATTGAAGAAATCCATATTGAATAGTTGGTATCCATAGTTGAAGAAATCGTTAATTAATTTGATCTATCGGGTAAACACCTAGTGGCTTCGAACAGAATCTGTAGTATGGGATATATATCCACTTTTATTAGGAAAGAATAACAAGCAGAAAGAGAACAAGGGCAGTGAATTACGTAACAACCGTAAATTGGTATAAATGCAAGGTCACAAGAATGCCTAGGTGATAATAAGCAATAACAACTGTATAAATCGTATAATCAGACATAATGGCGGGGCAGCATTTTGTGAGCTCTTGAAGACAGTAGGAGCAAGGCTATTGCGGTCTTCACCTCAAACAGTAAACGTATGACGAAAATCACGCCTTGGAAAGCATAAATTCGTTCAGAGTTGATTCGAAAGCTCACAGACCAGCTACGACGGCACACACAAAAAACATACCGAGTGCTAGCCATTAGCTAACGATAGAGACGCGGACGCCAGCCGTTGAGACCACTAGACATCTTCTTTGCTCTTGTTCCTCCGACGATATTCTCGATGAACTTATCTAGAGGGTTAAATGGCAAGTGCTGAAATATTTGAAGACCGGCGCACAAAAATAACTTGAATAATGTACCTGTTATTAGGTAGAGGTCGCCTGCGTATGCGAACGCTCTGATTCCGAAAACAACACCAATCTAGAGAAAGCTTGATTCTGAAATTATGGTTCAATCTAGATACCATTGATCCACTTCTGATTTCCTCAGTACCATATGGATCCTAACATTATCAAGGACTGCTTTGCGTCCTATTAAATGGTGACGGTGGTCTGGCAGCGCATCGAGGCTATATCAGCGGTTATAGAATGCGATATTTTGGAAAGGGTGCTTCGATAAGCACAGCGGCCTCCTGGCTGACAACTAGCTGGAAACAACAGGAGAATAAGTTTTGAAAAAACTCCATTTATTTACCTTGATTCACAGATCAGGAAATAAGGACCCGGACATGAGAGCTGATGGTGTGCCATAAACACCATACGAGCAAATTATGGGCTGGGTCATTGACTGGCGAATGGGATTACAGGAAAAGGGTTGTGTTGTTGGTGTAGTTCTAACGGCAAAATATTCCTAGTCAAATATTGGCTATCTAGTATTATTCCTTGCGTGCTTCGTAGTGTATACTGTTGATAGTCGATGCATGTTGGGTCTAGTGGACGCTTCACCTGGTGGTCGTCACTTTGCAGATGTTTAGTTGAAGCGTTACAATATTGCCGAGTAATCCAGTTGGTAATCCATATGCTTAAAGCGTTGGGATTAATCGACACGAAAAAGACGACATTCGCTAGTTGATAAAGCAATTCCCGTACGACCGCTGCTACCCAAGGTTTTGTTTATATGAGACACATGTACATATTATGTACATACTTGAATATGCATAGAATAACAGGCGAACTGCTAATGTTAAAGCAACCAGCTAATCTCTGCTAGATAGTCACACAATTTTTGTTGAAGATTTTTCGTGAACAAGCACAACATTAAGAGATCTCTTCCATTGCCAACAATGTTTAAAGCGGCAATTTTCAACGACGAGATAAAGGACAAAACGAAGTTAGGTACATATTGATGAAGTGTTTGTTCTGTGAATTCTTGAATTTGCTTAAAGGAAACATGAACAAATCTAAATCCTGCCAAGCCTATGTATCAATATTGAAGAAAATAAGATCTCCGACTCGTTAATAAAATGTCTATCAAGTTAACAAATTATACGGTATGTTCCTCCAACAACTTACACATGTTTCGACTTTTACGTCCGCTATTACTCCTGCACATTACTTCAAGCGGCTAGCCCAGCCTAACATAAAACAAAATATGCCTACGCGTGTCTTCGAACGTAGATTACCTCACATGTTCGTAGTATCTTTAGCAGGTATAAGTGATACCACTGTACTGTCTCTCTTTCTAATGATTGCAAGGCATCAGCTGCATTCTCATTAACATACATATCACAAAGCTGTGCTTAATCACGTTACGACATCAAAGTCCTGTGGACGTCTTCTGTCTGCGACGAGGGCGTTCGGCGCTGTCATCGTTCGTGTCGCCTGTCTGATTGCTGCCAACGGCAAGTTAGGATCTCCTAATGAACAAAAATGATGACTTATTTGGTGGCTAAGGAGGATATCGAAAGCTGGCGGAAATTACGTTGGGCTGGCAACGCGACCGTCATCTCAGAGACTGACCCTACACTAAATTTCGTCATGTCGTTCCTTCCGCCTCTCCCGCACATTCAAGTTGAATCAATTCCCAGTTGATTAATTTATTCTTCACACTTGCGTTACTAACATGCATTGCTGCTACTACAACAAGCCCTATTCATTGGATGCGTGGAACAAATATGGCATCGCTAATCTCCATGTAACAAAGTAGAAGGAAAAATGGAACGAGGTGCCTATATGTAGGGGTGAGGGGAAACGATCTGTCAAACGTTAATTGCGTTTACGTGGCTTTTTGTACGATCACGCAGCTTTGTTCTCTCTCTTTTTGTTCATTCTACCGACTCCTCTATTGCACTCGTGCAGTCTTTTTGGCGTCACTTCCACCGTCATCGCCGTCAACCGAAAATGCGACTTACATCGTCCCGTTGGCCTTTATATTCACTACACCTGCGACCTGCCGTTCCAAGTCTCTGTATTTATTCGGTATATTACATTTTCTTTATATGCATCTGTGGCATTATGCGGACAATTGCGTTTGGTCCTATCTGTGCTTCATTCTCGTTGTATGAACCCCAATAGCTTTAATCGATCCATCAAAACAGAGGCGGCAGCAGCGGCAAGCGGACGGTGGTCTTGGGCTGAGCTGCGGACTGGCAACCGCGCAATCGTTAATCGGTCAATTTATTCCCATCCCACTCGTCGGACAGCCGTGTTCCCAAAATAAAAAAGACAAGGGGAAAGCTTTTCTGCTCAACAGGCTCCCATTCCTCCTTTTCCTCTTCCGGAGAAAAGACAAAAACCTGCGCAGGAGAAATCAGGATTCGAAGCGACTCCACCCCACGAAGCGCTTCTCACCAGGGGACCACAGACGCTTGTCACCTTGCAGTGCATCTTCCATTTTGTCTGTGGAGCGTATCACATCCGCTGCGTTATTATGACCTCGGAAAGACTCTCAACAGGAAGGGCAAATGAACAGTCTGTGCAGGGCAAAATATTCTGGTCGTTCTCAAGCAAACTCATATGAGAGGTTGCGCACGGATGCAGTTGTTCGCATACTACAATAGATATAACTAGCGGTATTTTCTGTTTTCTAAAAAGAGCCTAATTTTATATAGGTTCAATAGTTTCTGTAGCGACGGTATATAAAGCACTGATTGTATAATGTTATTGTATGAAGGTACGTGAAATGATCTTGCGCAATTTAAAGTGCGGATAAGCGGAACAAGTTGAATAGAGCGCGATTACCATAATTATCAATCGTTCTAAAAGCCAGATCTCAATGGTTGAAACGTCTGTTTGATTTCAGGCCTATTGTTTGTCCCGTTTCCGCAATATAAAACTATTTGCTTCAACTATAAATTTGATTACTTCTTGCGTTGTCCTCTATGTTGGCTGGCACGAATCTAATTGGGCTGGGGCAATTAGCGTTAGAAGAAATAAAGATAGCGGAAGATACTCAGAGTTTTTAAAAGAAATACCGTGTTTGTTTAGTATTATACATGCTACGTAAAATTAATCGTGACAGGACAGCAAGCACATTTACATCGTGTCAGAGAAAGACTCGTGCAGTAAACGCACGACGGTGCATGTACGCACACTGAAAATTTTCGAAAAGCCAGGTGCTGCAAATTATGCTGTATTGATTCCACTAAATTTTTCATTTAACCACATCAGCGTATGAACATTCGGCCCGCCTACTTCGTGTCACAGATGCTACGTTAAAATCTCTTCTGTTTCATCATCAATCGCTCCTCATGTACGGCATTGACTTGCCAGTGTGTTCCTGACCACTCCTTCAGTTACCGAGTACGGCGCCCGTTGGCGCCAGGCATTCGGTTTTCGTTTGCTGTTACTTAGAGTTGCCATTGTCGTTCTCGTTGTTATGAGGTGCAGGCCGGTTGTTGGATCCGGTTAAATCCTGCGTTCTAGGGATTCAGTTAGTATAAGGGTAATGGGAAGATAACCGAAGAAAATGACTACGTCAATATCTTGTCGACATCGTCGCTGTGTCGTTTTTGAGCGATTGACAAGAGTAGCGGTTCTGTCGTGCAGCTGCTGATGCTGCTCTCTGCACACGAAACAAAGAGAGGTGGAGTTAGGTCTCTATGTTCTTCCCGCTGGGAAGTGTTGCTCTCTTGTCCCACTCCGGGCCCTAAAAGACTTGATAGTTGGAGCGGCTGGTTCCGACGGCGGCATCTGTTTTTGATGGCTAAATTACGTCCATCGTTCCTTTTTCCTTTTCTTTTGCTTTCCGCTGTATTCGTTATATAGAGAACAGAACATTAAAGTAAAGTACAGGGTACAACTGAGAACGACCTGCCATGGAACGAGGATGGGTCTTGGAAAAGTAGCTGTCACTGTATAATCTATGCTGCATCGTTGTATGAAAACGACTTGCTGTTAAGCGCCGAAAACAAAACAAGAAGGAAGAATTGTAGAGGAAACAGCAGAGCACTAGGTTAGGTTCGTTACTGAATAGCATCGAGTAGCGCGAGTTACGCTGCCCGAGTGTTATTTGTACGTTCTTGAAAAGGGACTGAAATTTTACATTCAGTGGTCCGACGATATCGCCGCGCGTGGCGCGGCACGTCGAAAGCCAATAATATCCGCAACGAGCACCCACGGTTGAAAGATGAACGTTCGCGTCACGGATCACTCGATGCCTACTATAAAAACACTCCGACGTGCACGTTTATGCGAGACTTCTACGCGAGCTCTTTATCGTCGTAGTACGAGTGCGATGATTAGTACAACTGTGGTCACTCCTTTTAATACATCTAGCTGGCATGAAATTGCGTCGTTATCTTCAGCACAACTTCTTAGATGTGTGGCTGCGCAAATGCGCTTGCGGAAAGAAGGATAGGAGGGTTAGTCAGTACAAAGACAAGCAGGCAACTGACTTCTTCCGGCTTTGCCTGTTATCAGTTGAGGAGGGCTGAGACGTCGGAAATGACCGGGCTTTGCAAGCTTAGGCCGCGCTCCACTAGCGGCAGATACGCCACCAGCTCCTGCTAAAGATGCAGGACACTCGAAGGCATGTGAAAAGAGAGAGGTGGAGAGCTTCGGATTCAACTGGTGTCCTCAGAAATGACGAATCAAAGAAAGGGCATTTTCAGCTCGACCGTAGACCTTTCACAGGGCACATTGCTAAACCAAAATTTGACGAAGCAGTATAAGTTCAACGCTGCGTCAACTGAGAAGATAGAAAGCTGTAAAGATTTATAGAACAATCTTAAATAAGTAGGTTTACAACTCTTGATATTAAAATACAGCGGGGGAATATTGCGACAATAGCTTCATTTTTCGTTATTGTTTTTTATGACTGAAATTCAATCTATCGACCATGGCAGGGCCATGGTAAAGCGACAGACGATGCTCGAGTTTCGCTAAGACGTTAGACATATAATTATTACAATTTTCCCCTTTTTTTTTTCTTATCCGCCGCTTTGCGTTTGTGAAATAATTTTATAAGTAACTTGACGGCGCGATAAAGCGACAGCGTCAGAACTTGTAGCAAAAAATGCCATATCCCGTCTAGAATGTGTGCTTTAAACACAGTACTAGCAATATGTCATTATAAGTAACGACAGTTTTGCTAAGCTCAGCGCCGCCTATCCGTGAATTACTAGAAACCTATTGATAAGGCGTATCCATTTATGCGGCGCCTCGGATGGCTAAGTTTCTAGCGGCCCAAAGTCCAAAGACCACACCTCCAAGCCCCGCAACATGCCCACGCCCCTATAATAGAAAAAAAACTTGCAATATTAGCTCCTAATATAGTATTGAAGCCAATTCAATCTAACAGGCAATCGTCTATCAAGGCTAAATTCCTCTGTGTCGGTGTAAAATAGGTCGCATTTCAAGGCATATGAGTGGACATCGTTGTTCGAAAATACTCACCTCATTCATCTTCTCAGACGGCTGTGCCTACTGTTGACGGTCTATCTGGGTGCAGTTCATTCTTCTGATAGGGGTGGGAGTTAGTAAACTTAGGTAGGTGAAGTTGCATATGTCGACAGAAAATGTCTCCTTGTGTGCCTGCGCTTCCATCGCTCGAAAAATCCTTAGCGTTGGCCAGAGGCACGTTCGTAAGGACTGTTAAAGCGGTTATATGGAGAGGACCACCGAATAAGCTGGCTAGAACCACGCGCATACGTGATGTCTTCGTGTGGGCAGTACGTCTTTGGAACGTGGTTGATGTAAAAAAAGAGACACATGAAGGCACAGACTAAGCTATTAGGTATATATATAATATCCAATAGCACTGCTACTACAACTGCTGACGCTTCTGTCACCCCCAACTGGGGCTACTTTACGCTCTCAATTAGACGTGTGGTATATACAGCCGACATAGTTCATGTGTTTTCCTTTTTGTCTATTCCTTGTATCATTTTTTCTATGACCGGGAATTACGAACTAGCTACTCATCGCTCGGTTATTCCAAGCCTGGCTGCCTTCCAGCCCCGAATGATCACTGTCTTAGATCCCGTAAGGGTTTGATTAGAGAACGCAGGTGCCTGCTTCTTCACAACCGATTTACTTTTATGTGTGGCGCTAATTTCTAATAGGATCTTTAGTACTATCAAGGACAGCAGCAGATGAATTAAGCCATCTTTGCGATGAATGTTTCGCGAGAGGGAAAAGGGTCGATTCCATATTTCTCAACTGTCCCCCCCGCCGTGTGCGTAGGCCCATTGCGTATTACATTTAATACGCTTTCAATGACACTTTGCATTTCCTGTTGTGTCGCATGCCTTGGCCAGCTAAGCGTCCCTTCTGCAAACGCAAAAACAGAGAGAAATTAGCAGCCTGTTGGCAATCACTGACTTCACTGGTTGGCATTCCACAGCATCGCATCCTGACCCATTCTTGGTAACGGCATGACATGGATTCGTGGCATGCCATAGGACTGCGCAGGATAATACATTGCCACTAGAGGCCATCCAATGCACATCGGGGCCTTCCGACCTCTTGATAATCTCTCCAGCCACCCGCAAAGGCTCTCAATATTAGGAACCGATTTCGGATAAACAATGCTGCGACCATTTACGATCGCGACTATAATACAATGCATATGTTGTATGTTTGGGAACCGATCCGGGCATCTAGATTGAATTGAGTGAAAACAAACGGGAGAACTGAACCCTTATATCGTGTTTGGGCCCTTTCGTCCGAACGCGACAAGGAAGCCAAGCAATGAACAATTCTTCTACATAATTGAGTGGCATTATAGAGGGCAAATATATATATACGAGATTAAATTAGAACAGGCCGTGTACTTGCGTTTTTGCATTGAAAAGCATTGACCGCCTGCGGTTTACGTGTGATGTCAAAAAAGCTATAGAAGAATAGCGTGTGCTATTTTATCAATAATGGGTTTATATGAACAATAGTAGAGGGCATAATGCTTGTTATCGGTTTAGTCAAGCAAATAATAGAACCCTATTAAATAAGTTTTGTTATGTAAGATATCAAGGAGGGCACAGCCTTATACTTTGGTTGCCACAAGTCGGTACAGACGGGAGGGAGGCCCTGGGTGCAACTTGGATCAGAGTAGATAATCGAGGGTTCTACATTTCCTATTCGAAGGATAATATACTGTGTATCTAGGTTGTGATGGGATTTTGTTAACATACGATGAAATTTTGAGACGGGAAATCCGAGTAAATGCACCCTGCGATTTTCCAAGCCGCTAGACATGGCTCAGTGGAACATCAATCATACATGATGTTCTCGTGAATCGTACGAGAGATCAATTTAGGCACGATACGCGGAAACTACCTTTTATTATCAATAGTTGATAAGGAAACACACGCGCTAGCCTCGTTAGGTTTACCTTGCTTCCTAAATTCCAGTTGATACACTGAACGAATTGGGGCTTAGCTATACTGGAGTACAGCGTGGACTTTACTACCGCACGTATAAACTCCCAAACGCTTTTACCCTTACTACAGGCATTTCTGTCTGCCCAAAGAGCGACGGTCTGTTACCATAGAAATGATGTAATTTACAACGACAGTGATAGCATCTAGTTGGCAATCGGGCACCAGACACATAGCAAATGAACACATGATTAAATTAGCAAGTTGGTTAGTCATATGTAGTGTATATCTACATTTTAAATAAACACGAATCTCATTTTGGTATTTAATAGCGTTGTTTGTAAAATCTGTCGTCATTGCTCGTGGAACTGCGCCTTTATACTCTTTTTTTTTTTCAAAATGGGTGAATACTATTGACGCTTTACATTTCTAAAATTCCTACTAGCCCTGTTGTTTGTATTTGCTTTTGCATTGTCTAATTTTCAGCTCTAGTACGTTTGCAAGAGATACTGAAGGACGCTACACTGATGAAGGAGAACCGAGTGACGGTGCGTCAGTTCGAAATTGGAACCGAATATCGAAAAACCCTTAAGGATATTGGCAAGACAGGAATCAAAAATATTGTACTCGATGTACCGATAAGGAGTCTTTACACGGTATGTAGCAGGTTTACTAGCCAAAAGGTGCGCGTGTCTGGCGAAACGTACCGAAAGGAGCCACGCATGTTACGAACATGGCGTACTAATCATTACATAATTTTCCGTCAATGGAACAGCATCAATCGATATCTAAAGTGTAGTAACTGCGCAAAATCATACGTAATGGAAAACTGCTACTTCTAGTTTAGGTTTCCAGACTTAGCTAGGCATAGTGTTCCTGTTGACGGTAATAATTGCGACCGACGGCAGGTTGTGGGACCAATTTTGCAAGCAACACCAGCAGTGAACTGATTCCCGGACGCAAGGAGGAGAATTTTTTGTTTACACGGAACAAATCGTTTTCAGATGAAATGAAGATGTACGCCACCTCGTACCAATTTTGCCGAAAACAGTTGTCTTTACAGCCGTACCCCTAAAGCCAATTTTTTATTTGATCCTTGGCTAAGTAGGCCGCGCCGATACATACTCCGATACTCACAGTCAGGGTCAAGAAATATACCTTCTACTCCTCCGACAATAACTAATTGGCTCACTCATTCCTTCAGCCTCTGAACACGAATTCTAGACAATAACAGGATCTTGTTGCATAACAGGATGCAACAGCTCTATGAAACATTTAATATACTGATGTGCATAGTTCTTCCTGTGCTGCGACCTTAAGTACCACAGTTTAAAATTCATTTTCAAAACGATCCATTTCAGTTTATTTCAGTTATAAACCAAAGCAAGACTAGAAACTAGGCTCTTGTCAGCGCCTCTTGTCCCACCATCGTTTTTTCGTTCATCTATATCTACGTATTACATGCCTGTTGTAAGTTTCGCCTCTTCATTTCTATGTGTATCTATGTATTAATGTACTGCAGGTGCTAAAACACGCTCAGCAAGTGGACATGATGTCCGAATATCATAACTATTTCATCACTTCGCTAGATGCGCACACCATAGATACCGAGGACTTCCAATATGGCGGGACGAATATTTCTGCTTTTCGTTTGATCGACTTCTCATCGAAGGAAATCGACGAGGTCGCACGCGATTGGATCCAACGGCGACATAGGTTCTCGAGCAAGAAGTCTTCATCGGTACAGAGCAACTTCAACACCGGTGCTCAAGATTTCTACAAGGTAAAATAGCTTATCGAACAAACAAAAAACCGACCATAGCTACTAGGTCTATTAGCATCATTACGCGACGCGTTTTATGGCGCATCGCATCGATTCCAGAGAAGCCTATGCCAACCATTTTTTCATATTTTGATTTCGAACATTTGGCAGTATGCAGATTTACACCAAAAGGGTTCGTTAGTCACAACAAAAATTAGCCGCGGTATAGGGAGAGCCATTTGTGTAGTCAGAGTAAGATCTCAGAGTCAACATGTACCCAGTCTGAACGGGCTGGGAGAAAAGTTGCAAGGTAAAGTTGGCATACACTCCGTCCAAGGCCGTCCGACTACACAGTCGGAACGGTATTCAACCGCAAGAGTGGTGCCATGATAAGGCTTTAGCCATTAAGCCTTACAGTCGTGTCTTAAATGAACTCAGCTAAAATGATGGCCCAGGCATAGAAAGTAAAGCCAGCCGGTCGGCTGACGAATCAAGCAGCTTTCAGCAAATGCGACAGGCTGGTAAGACAACTCATGGAACTTTGAACCATTTTTAAGTGCTAAAATAGCTTCAAAACATGGTACAGTCTATTTCTCTTTTTTTCTCTCTGCCCTTAAGTTTAGGGATAGATTTATGTCTATCCAGGTGGTCAAGTCTGTATTTCTCGCATCCCTTTTCGAGCAACTGAAGTTTTCAGATATCCGTTTCGCGTATCAGTCCTTGGCCTCCGTAAGCCCGTTGCTACTTAGACGTAAGGTGCATCCGCCTTCTAGATTGGTGCCACGAAAGAAATAAAGTAGCGTATTGCTTCTGGGCTTGAGAGGTGTTTGGCTAGATATGACAAGCGAAGACGAGCAGCAAGGGTTTTATTAAAAGACCCACCCACCTTTCTTGATGGCGGGAGCCGGTTGTCGGTGAGCACCACGCCAAACATACAAGAAACAGCATATGTCGCGAAAACTAAGACTGCAGAAAGGAAATTTCGGCGATGTAGAGTTTCTGCGAAGGGATACCCCTGAATACTGGAATTAGCTAGAAGAAGAAAAGAACAATTACACCACGACAACGAGTTTCCGCAGCTCTAAGGAAAACGCAATGCGGAAAAGCAGCTAATTTCTTAACAAACGGCAACTTATGATCCTCACAGTCTAAGCTTAGAGCCCACAGAGGTGTAATAGCAAAGATCGTAAGGCGGGAAGCTGTTCATGATAGGAGCAAGTCTTTGCTACTCGAATAAAGCTAGCGGAAAATCGAGCGGCAGGGTGGAGAATTTCTTAACTTGAGCACCAAGAATGTAATGCCCTGGCGGTGCCAAGGCGTCAAACAGCTGACTTTGGTCGTTATCTTTTCATTTCCCTTGAGTTAGTCAGGAAATAATTGGTTAGCTCCGTAACTGCGGACCACAGTCAAAAAGACAAACGCGGCGATAGCTTTCGTGATTTCTGCACCTGTTAGTTTATGCGGGTTTCATGAGTGCCAGCTCGTGATAGTGTATTTCTATGTGAGTCACAAAGAAGGACGTTTCCGCGAGGAAACACGAAGCTTTCGAAGACTGACTAGTATAGCGACAACGTTAATCCGTCAGATAGCAGTCGGCTCTGTTACACGACATGCGGTTCTTTCGGTTTGAGAGGCCAATACCTTCCTTGTCGCTTACGAGCCTCACAAATATAGATTAAATTGGCCGCTAGGGATCTGGTCTGTATACCTCAACGATCACCATCCTCTTCATTATGTGCGTAAAAGTTGGCTTCACAAGACTGCCTACCATACGAAATATATATTGCTCCAAATAAAACGGATCGTTTACGCAATACTAATTTCTCAATCAGGCTCATTGCTGTAAATAAAACTTTTTAAAGCAAAGCCATTGCGACAAACAGGCGGTAGACCAACACGGTCCATTTTAGAACCCTTCTAGTAGGTCATACAGATTCCTAGCGGATGTTTGTATAGCGTCAACAACAGTATTACTGGCAACACCATTAAGATTAGCAACACGCGAACTTGGCTTAGATCCTAGGCCCGCTTTATTGTTTCCTCTTGTTCCTCCTATTCGTGCCTATGTTATTAAAAGGTTAAATCATACTTAGACATATTGTTATTTTAAGTGGCTAATGCACCCTGCCCTTACTTAGCTGCAGTGACACCAGACATTATGACGTGGCTTATGCCATTATTATTTTGTGTCCTAAGTGTCAGAGGCAGTGCCCCTGAACGAGCAGCAGATTGGTCAGATTAAGTGAAGATGGTAGAGTTTGAGCGCAGAAAAGATATACAAAGATAGAAATAGGACGAGAGAGTACCTTAAAGAAATAGCCTCTAAAGTTTCGTCGTCAATTCCAATTTATGTATAATAGCTACTGGGAATCTGCGTGTCTCTATAGATGTCTGGTCTTGTATTCAAGCGCAGCCAACATGTGTGCTTTAGCCACTCGCAGCGTCGACTACCTGTACGGTTATGGGCGCTAACTTGATATGGGAGGGCTTGCTATAGGAAATGGTGTTTTTTTCTGCCCGTGTATATATGTACGGGTTTATCAATGCACCTGTGGACGAATGAGTGCGGGTTAGTTTTCTGAGAACCTGCCCGCTTGGTGTGATTTCCGTGGAGGACCGTGTGGCCTTGTCCATCGCTGCACAGGATATTGGAGATTTTTACGGTTTTTCTGCCGTGAAACATTCACTCTCCTTTGAGGAAACTCGCTTAAAATATGGCCCTAACTCTGCGAGTGTAGGACTCTCGGCTCATCATTTTTCGCGTACACGTTTCCAAGACTTGCATTAGCTTGGCTTCTACTACACGGACGATAGTCGTCTTTTTTTGCCCTTATTTTTGTTCGACCCACAAACACATCAGCGAGTTAGACGCTCTTCGAAACTGTTATTTACGGCTCTTGCGCTCTTTCAGGATAAAACGTAATTGGATGATTTCTTCTGATCGCTCGCCGTCAAACGCGTCTCTGTATTTGTAGTATGGATAAAGCGAGCACATATTATTAAGCCAGTGTTTCTAGATTTGTATCATCAATTCATATGACGATTTAGACAGTCAACGGATCTTTCTCTAGATGGCTGTCATTCTAACATCATCGTTTAATGTGTAACGCGATAAACCGACCAATATTTTTGTATTTATAGTTCGAACGCTTTTTTTAATTATAGCGTACCGTGTTCGTCATACCTGTCAAGTTTCTAGCTTTTTTTTTTTATCACAACTCAGCTCTGTTGAGGTTTTCAGAAGACAATTTTGGTGCATGCAAGCTACGAACTAAAGCTCAAGTTCTGTGTATATGTACTGCTTGTATCGCATTTTGTACCCATTTTGATCCTGTGTTACCTAACAACCACTTGTGCACCCACAGGTGCTTGATATTCTAGCGACTTACCAACTAGATGCTTTCACGTTAAATGTCTGAGATTTTTTCTCTTCTCCACGATGCCTTTTTTCTAACTTTTATACAACCTTGGGCTTTCTACTGCATCGTACGACAACTGCACGCAAGATCCACAATTGTCGAATTGAATGATTGGCAACGTGAGTTCGTCAGAGAACACCGAGTTCATCAAAATGGCGAAGTTTTTAGGAGGAAAAAGTTATCGCCTGATGTATATATATACGTAGGCTTTATAGATGTTGAAGTCCGCGAGGATGACGGTACCGACTTCGGTCGTAAGCGATTTTATTATCGGCGTTTTTAACCGGCAAACGACCGGTCCTCGGTTACCAAACGCACAATAAATTTGAGCACAGTTTTTCTACAAGCGGACTGATTCTAGTTCGCTCGCTACTATTTTTTGATGGGACGGACGGCGAGCCAGACTGCCAGTATGATCGCCATGGCCTTCGCTCCACAGCGGTCTATAGCCGCTGGCGCTTATCGTTGATAATTAGGCGTCACTGACTAACCAGGCGGCAAATCCCTTTACGATTCGTTTAGGGTAACTACGGTGCCAGTGCTGGTGGTCTGTTTAGAAACATCATTTCTAAGAGGTGATGGTTCGCAAGGAACGCCGCCATGATTCTACGTAGTTCCTGCCTTGGTCTTCGGTATATAAATGTAATATACTGCTGAACGCTGCAAATTTTTTTCATCTCTCATGCATACCCCCAGTAACGTAGTCTTAGCAGGTAGCCAGCAGCAAGAGCTAGAACATCAAAGCGTGAGGTAGAATGAGAGGGTCTGGGACGGCATAGACCTAAAGTCGTACGCGAGATCGCAGTCCTTTGTTTCTTTCTGTGTAGTTAGGAACTGCTTGAGCAGGGGCGGAGTAATCCATTGGTAGGCGGATGACCATATTGTTCTCCATTGGTTTGTTTTCGAGAGTACGGCCAGGCTCTATTCTGCTAAGCCTAAATACTTTCGTTGTCGCGCTAACGAAACACTTGTCTTTCTGCTTTTCTGTGTACCTTTTTTTCCATGCTACCATCGCCTCTGCCTCGCGATCACTTCCGCATGTGAAGAATCTAACGGTAAGTACTATGCAACGCTGCCCTTCATTCTATAATTTTGGAAAGAGAAAAGCGTAAGTAAATACTTCCAGTTGAACTAGTAGAAAACCTGTTCTATTACTACGGAATCGTCTCATATCGCAGTAACCACTGTTGGAAACAGTCGAAAACAGTCATCCAGGCGATTTTGTGATGAGCGTGGAAAGCCTTGTAACTGTACGTAATTGAAGTAATAATGTACTTAATTAAACACAAGACTTGCCGTCAATCTGCATATGAACGATCCGATTAAAGTTAGAGACCTTGGGTCATAAGGAAGTCAGTCAAGGGGTGAGCGCCCATGTAGGTAAATCAAGCAATGTCACCTAACGTGTGGACGATCCCATTGAAAGCTGTTCTTAAACAGATCGATATGTTAGATCGGTCGCTAGGTCTAATGCGTATGCTCTTGCCAATAGAAGTTTTTTTCCTTGGAGTCTGCTGACACCTTGTTAATTCGATTAACACTGAAATGTTGCGGGCAATCCTTGAAAAATGCCGGTCTGCCCGTGTGTATGTAATTTTAAATGAAATGAGCTTACGCAAGCCCAAGCGCATCGCAAGTATATAAATTAAGTGGCATGGCCAGCGTTGAGTGTGCATGGCTAAAACGTAACCGTTTATACAATCTTCAAATTTATGATGTGTTATATAATGTTTTTAATTTGTGCCTTAGCTAAGATTAATAGTTCTTCCAAATGGCCTGTTATTGGACGCCGTTACTAGCATCCCAAAGTAGTTTCTTGTAGCAAGGCAGGGGTTCTTCCGTTGCGTAACGTTTTTGGCTCTCGAAGACAGCTTTTAGGTGTATGAGTTCGTAGGATAGGATAGCTACAGTGAAACAAAACCCGGCTTTCTGGCTCCTTTGGCTAGCTTTAGAGCAATGATGCATGTTAATTTATTTGTTCCCATCCATTACTTCTTTATTCTCGTTGCCAGGCCGAGCCTCCATTCTTCGAAATCCTCAAAGCTAATTATTAGGTAGTGCAACCAACATGTCAGCGATGTATGCAGTCCACACCCCCCATTCATTGTGCAAACATGCACGAACGCGAGTCAAGTTAGCGTGCAAACAAGCGTACACGTACATACAGCACGCGGAGTATGATATGTAGCTGGAAAGCAAACTGCCTAGCCCACCCTGATACGAGTGTCGGACACAGTAACGGATTCTGCATGTTAAAAAGCGTTACCCATATGCGACAACCGATATATCAACCATTTCAAAGTAGATATTGAACTTTCAACTCAGTATCTCAATTCTGTATCATTAACGGGCAGTTGAGGACAAAAATCGCTTTATGGTTAAGCTTGGGCATCGATCTCGTAGTAAATCTTAATATATACGGTTTTTGGATTGCCTTATTAAATTGCGGTGTGATGTCTAGAGTTAACTGTACAGACCGTGTAAGACTGTATATCCACTGTATGGACGTAGTATATAGATAAAACATTTTACGAAAATGTAGGACTTAATTGTTGACATTCTCTAGATCGGCGAAGATCTCAAAGATGACCACCTAAAGAAAAAATATTTTCAAATATACCAGCTAAAGAGTCTAACATTTTAAGGGCTGTGTCCAGTAGATTCTCGATACTTGGTGATGTTAAATTCGAAATCTCCCACAAGCAGATGGGGGTCGCTGACTTCCAACTATATGGCATAAATTTTACTCACAAGTAGCAGAACTGAACAATGTATATAGTAGCTTAATAGTTATGCGGGCCAACTTCTGTCAAATTTATCCTAAGGAACTTCCAGCGCTTACCTGGCTAGCCCGTCGCTTACGTTCTAACGTAGGTTCTTTCAATCGTTTTTCGTCACTATTAACAGTAATGTTGCTTGACGCAATACAGTTATTCTATTTGGTCGAACAAGCGTCGCGTACAACAGCGTGCCGCTATGTTCCGTCGTTGAAGCCGATAGGATCGTGCCATTTTCAATACTTTCCTCTTCCCTCATGCTCGCTTTATCTTATTTGCGCCTTCTCTGTTGCCTAGTAGCGTGCATTCTAACTCCAGACGTCTATGTGTTAGCGTGTCAGGTTGTTGTTATTCTCAGTGGCTGCCTTAAAGCTCGTTTGTTTTCCAATAGCGACAACAGATAACGTGGCGCGTGGGAGAAAGAGATAGAGAGAAAGAAAAAGTAAAGCTAAGGGAGTTATATGCCTACCGCCAACAAGCGATCTGTCGTCTCATCACGTTCTTCTCTACTTCTCTCCCTTTCCGCCCAGCCCTCGAGCTCCGTCGTCTTATAGCCTTTCCGCCCCTGTGCGACCTATTCTCCCGTAAAGGTTCCAAGTCTCATTGTCGATTTTACTCAGCACGACTTTGCGTGACGTGCTACTTCATCAAATTATTAGATAAGATGACTTGGCCGCTTACACGTACGGGAAACACGGAAAGGAAAACAAGAGGAATTAAAAAGGAAAGCGTGAACGGATGACGGGGGCTAGGATGCAGATCGGAGCAAATACTACGAGCTAAACGACAGGTTCTTCATGCAGTTTAGGTATTATAACACGTGGTTACCTTTACTTGCTGTCGCCTTCTTACCCCGTTACGTATACTTGTGACGCATCATCTGCCATACATGCGATATATAAATTGTCATTTTCCTGTTATTACTGGGCTGACAGTTACGATAAGCTGAGCGCTTGACAACCCCTCGCACAAGGGACTTGAAGGAAAAGGACTACATATGAGAGAATACTTCATATATGCGTTAGAACATCGCAAATCCGTCAGATATGTTTGTCGATGCTCTGCCTAGCTCGTTGTTGAAGTTACCAGAATTGCAGTACCGTGGTAAGGCCAGGCAAATACTGTTAGACCTTCTCTGTCTGAAATATCAGCAAGCAACAGAAAGTATTGCAAGATATGGGGACGGCAAAACGTGACAAAATGTGTTTTGCCTTATAGCAGTTGCTTCCAGCTGGCTTTGTTTCGTTAAATATACCATGCCATCTTTCGCAAAAGAAATCCGGCAGGAAAAGCACCTCATAAATGAAAAAAAAGTGAAATATATCGAAATATTAAAAAAGAGTCCTGAATCTTGTGACTAGTGAATCTAAAAGGTAATCCAGTGGTAGAAGTTGGTAATCTTTAATATTAAAAAATACAACATTAGTTCATGCCGACGCACTAGCCTGCAGTATACCTAAAAAAGTTAGGTTTCTTTGCCTAAAGCATTAATATGGTATCACTTTTATCGAACCCGTTAGAAAAGTTAAATTTAACAAATTCCTACAGTTACTTGTAAGCGAACTACCAGATCTAGTACATTATCTTAATGCAATGACCTAGAGAAATCCTCGAAGGGCTTTGAAGATCATGAGCATAAGAAACACAAAACCGTAAACGGAAATATAAGTTCGTAGCAAAGAAGATCTATTCATGCTAGGTCTCTTTTGATATCCGTAACAGCGCAGTGGTAACTATAATGTTTGTGTACTAAACATGGTAGGTTCAAAACCTAACATAGACACGTTTACCACTGGGGAGTCAGCCATATGAAGCAATACCTAACGACCTTACTGGAGGTAAAGTTTAAAATTTTATCTAGGTTTACTTTAAGTTGCAAAGCCTATGCACGTATTATCGAATTCTTCATAGTTATTACTATTCGTCGCAGTACAAACACTGTAGTCTAGGACAATCATATTTAGTAACTCGACACACATTCAATAGACGGAACTTGAAAAGTTGTATAGCATGCGTCTTTCAGGTTAATCATGCCATTAGGCCACCTTTCTTTTAGTCCTCGTTGTACCTTCCGTACATATCCATGGTTGTTTCGCAAGCTTATTAACCTTGAAAAAATATGAATTAGAAGGGGCCAAAAATATCGCTGTTCGCAATCAGATTTACTCACCTAGTAGTCTGAGCTTAAGGTTAGGGCTGTTGTTAATCCCAACAAGCTGATAAGAACAGACTTGTGACAAAGAAAGGGCTTTCCTACGGTATACAGCAGTTGACACGAAAGCAAACGAAGGATTAAGAAGAAAAAAAGCTGTTGGGAGCAAAAATTAGTAATGTATTAACTGGATTGGATCTAAACTGTATTGTTTACATGTCAATGCTGCGACGTTGTAAATCATCCAGTTGACGACAGCGTCAAGCGTAATTACCGCACTCTGGGTAAAGATATATTTTTGAGAGCGTACCGGGCTGGGGCAACGCGCGCAATTGTAGCCGCCGCTGCATCAGTCATTGCTGAAAGCTCGAACCTCGAAATACAGAAGCCCTTCCCATACGATAGAAGCGCAATGTGACCTCCTCACGTACGTGCCCCATGGCGAGTCGAATTGAGGGCAATGCGGCTAGCCTCATCTCTAAAGAGAGAGAGCGAAAAAGCTCAGTGCTTGCTACTTCACCGAAAAGGTTGCTGTTTATCGCAGACAGGTGGGAACGCTACCGTCAATGCATGGTGTGAGTTTTCTTTACTATACGACCCCGTTACCACGCCGAAAATCCAACCTCTCCGGAGGATTGGTTTATGAGCCTGCCTTCAGCTTATTGGATTCGTTCGTCTGACCGGGATCTCCCTAGAGCATCCAGATCACCAGAACCTTTAGATGCTAGCGCGCACACACATTTGCTTACGCACCACCACAATGCAATACCTTTTTCCCAACTTGGATCTGAACGTTTCCCTGCCATTCTCTATATACCATGCCCGACGAGACCGTTTTCTATTCCATTGTCTAAAAGCAAACTAATTATTTGAGCGGGTGTCGTTAGAAGCTAATTTGTTGCCCTTTGACGTTGACGACAAGACATAATGCTAGCCGAAAACGCTGCGTTTGTATCAACCACAACGCGTACAGCTGCGGCTGCCGTTGTTGCTGTTATTGTCGTTATTATTGTACAGTAACAACTTTGGGTTCGTTAAGATGAGAGGGAGTTGTGTGTTTCGGTTGGCGTTCTACAATGCTAAAATACTAAATGGCCCCGTACAGATCGCTGGATTTGTTGATTGATCAATCAACTAGCATATTAAACATAGTCCATATGGGGAAATATCAATTTTTGCTTTATAATTCGTGTTACGAATTAAACAAAAAAGTAGAAGCCATCGACAACATGGCGAATGTTTAACAAAGTGACACATTCAGGGAAAGCTAGATTGGTCTACAATTAATTTCTACCTATGACCCCCAACTAGCTGGATGTTATTGTATCACATTGAAAATTGGATTTTCGATAGAGAGGAAGCAAATGTTTAAAGCGAACCGCCGGAGTAATAACTTTTTTAACGGAAATTGGACACTGATAGGTCAATGCCCAGATAGGTAGAGCTTCTCCAAATGTCGTGCACCATAAAATCCCTCGAAGCGAAGTGCGCATCTCCTATATAAGATGGAACTGTGTAGAAGTTCAGACTAACTTAACTAAGAAGGAACTACTAAGGAAATACGAACTTTGAACACTTCGACTATTTGCTATTTTATGAACGTAGTCATGAACGAACTGATAGATATAAAGCACACTACATTTTGGTTTAAGCAACGACATAGTTGCATATCGTTCTCATGCTTCTGCAACAACAGTGGCTGCACTGTTTCTTATAGGTCGACTTTAAGTAAACGACAGGTAGGCTGAAAAAGATTGCTAGAGATGTCCGTTTTTAGCAACGGTCTAACCGAGTAGGTATAGGTATCCAGATTCCACAACGTCCGTCCCCATAATACCTGTCTAAACCGCTCGGGAATTCGAACCATTTTTTATGGTGTACTACCCTGTAGTGAAACAAAAAAATATCATCTACATCTGTCCTCCTTGTATTTTTCCAAGCATCGCGATTCTTTGTTCTTTATATATGCCCCTTGATTTCACCGCAACCCTGCGGTTAACGTGTCCATGTGTCGCTTACTTTAGGGCAGTGCGTACTTCACGTGATCTACAACTGTCGTAAACAAGCATGTACGAAAGAAAGGCCCCCCCACAGACTAGTCAACAAGGTTGAGTTGACAACGGCAGCAGCAGTGGCCAACATTGGTAGGAAGTAGAAGCTTAGAGCTTACCCGGTAAGTGGGATAGTCGTGAGCAGTAGCATTCCTGCTTGAGTGGCAGTCGTTCTCCTCGCTGTATGAATACAGGCCGGAAATAGCGGCACAGGAAGATGCTCAAACGTCAGCTCAACTAGCTCATAGAAAAAGACGCAAAAGATGATGGCCTGGCTATTGCTGGTGTGGAGGTCATAAGGAATACGAGGAAAGGCAATGAAATACCTAAGGATTTGTCTGTCAGGAAAGCATCCACTCTACTTTTTTGAAAGCCTTTCCTGCAGTCAAAACCCTGCATGATTCTTTTTCGTATCCTCTCGCATTTCTCGACCGTTGCCTTCGTCCCCACCAGATGGACGTTTCAGGTACCCCGTCGTTTCCCGGAAAAGAAGAATCGGCCAAGGGCCAAGAGGCTCTGCTGGGTAGTGCAGTGTCGCCCCATCCCCGTAATTTCGTAGTATCATCACGAACATTTGCTGTTTTATGGGGTCCAATGTATGTGCACTATACGCCTGTGCTCCGCTGAACTCTCGTTCGACCGGCTCTCGAACCACTCAAAAACGGCGTTTCGCTTGAGCTGTGTGAAACTTATCGCAGGTATGCTGCCTCAGCCTCTCCCGATGCTACATAAAAATACAAAAACCAAAAAAAGAAAAGATTTCAATATGCAACTAACTGGTCGTTGATACTGTGATGCCTACTGCTGCTGCTGTTGCTATTGGTCATGAGACATCTGCTCGTAGGACATGCATAACAAGCTCACTATATAACAATACGAGACAATCTGAAACGGATAGGAATACGTTTCACCTACGACGTCTTCCTGTGTATAGCATTCTCATTAACACCAGACAGTCTTTCACAGGAAATACTCGGATAAGGTCTGTCGTGCGCATAACGTGCCTGTCAGATCAGAAGTGCACTTTCGTATTTAATCTATCTGTATTCATGTATAATGACATTTGGAGAGAGCAAAATTATATTCCGTCTTTAGTACATACAACTTGGGCCTCTTTTGTAATCAGTATTAAAAAAATACTTTTAGCATCAGCTTGTTGTTGTCAGCGTTAGCAGTATGACTAGATCTAATCTTTTCTAGATCGAGATATATTATAGAGATGAATTGTTCTGTTTTACCTGAGCCAGCGTTTCTATTATCCAACTCTCTAATAATAAATGTCACGTATATCTAATAGATAAAATAAATAAAACGGAAGGGCGGCGTCGATAACTTACGTTAACTTCTGTTATTACTAACATCATTATTATTGATTAGCTGAAAGCAATGGCTTTTTTTGAATGAACGAAAGTAACTGATGGATCATCTAATGTTCGCTTGCTGTACAAACACATAATAGTAACAATGGTATATAAATATATAATATAAGTAAATAATAATGGTAATAGCGATAGAGAGAAATGAATCTATCGTATACAATATGATGGGTTTACGCATGACTTTTTCGACCATTTGTTCAATGTATGGTCAGGTCTGTTCTCGTCAACTTTAGATGTTAGGCTTCAATTCTTATCATTAGTGCGGTCGACCAGACGAGAAATAATTATACACATTTTCATTGCATCACTAGTTGGCCGCCATAATTGAATTTGCGATGGGGCACAAACTTACGTCCGTTTTGAATGGAATGGTATTGAGCAGACATTGTTACGCTTGGCGCCTTCTTGAGGCATACCATGCAGTCAACTTTTTTTTTCTGTGCCTTCGACCGATATGGCGGAAAAGGTTTCGAAACAAGTGTTGAGCATGCAGCATTTCATTCAGTTTGTACGTACCCGGCATTTCTGTTTTTTTGCTTTTGTCTCTACGCACATGGAGACCCTGGGTAAAATGGCGTGAGCGACTGGTACCACTCACCGGAATAACATTAACGCTTGATTTTCTGGCTGGATTGCCAGGAAAAACCAATGTGCCCTCAGACTTGCGAGTGGGCTAAAGAGAAAAAAGTTTGATGCAAGAATGCTCGATTGATTTCCCTAGGTACTCAGCCGTTGATGTGTGTGCCATATTCGAATGGTTGAGTTTAGCGGAGCTCCCCTACCCTGGAGAACCATATCTTAGCGTCACCCTTATTCACCTACTTTCGACTTTTAATATACAGACATCTTATATAACTCTAGCCTCTTAATATTTGAATCGTTGAATTATTTTTATGGCAGTATATAGGGCATGAGATTTTACCCATGCAGAGTATCTACATAATACAGTTTTCGAGGCGAGTGAATAAGAAGCACAAACAAGTCTTTCTTTGCAGAATCGCTTGTGACATGAATGAGATGATTGAGGCCGAGTTGCTTCTTCGACAGTGCCGTTCGTGCGGCATGGTACAACTGTCGTAAGTTTTATAATTTAACAGTGACAGTTCGTTTCGAGCAGTCTTCTCATTCTCACGTTATGCGTTGTTTGTTTTGTCCGTTTTCTTCTTCTGTTGCCGTCTGGTTTCCGCTGTTCCGTTGTCTGACCTTCTGTGTGTACTTTACCATTACGACTCCACTCCATACGCCGTCGTACCATCCGTTGACCTTTGTGCGATGGCTGTCGCTATTGTCGACGTCGTTGTTGCCGTCGCTGTCGACGTTCCCGTCACCTTCCGCCTTCCGTAGACCAAAGTAGCGCTGATGTACGATGCTGTGAGGCTGTTCGCCACTGCCTTGAAGGACCTGCACCCGGACAGCGGGCCCAAAATTCAGGTGGCGCCCCTATCATGCGAACGGGAGCACAAATGGTCTCAGGGGAACGCATTCGTCAAATATATGCGGATGGTAAGTGTAATTAACATAACAGACCCACATATTCCATGGATAATATGCCTTGAAAAATGATTACATATACTATTGCTTGATTTCGTGATGCTTTCTTAAAACTTCGACATCGTTACATTGTACAATTTCACTGAACAGCGTAAAACTTTACGCCTTACTGGCATGACCCTTTCCCGTCTGGCTTTTGCTTAGCGAAATACTCAGCTTCTTTAGTTTTGTTCGTCACAACGTTATATTGTGCCGGTAACCTGCGAGCCGGTTGGAGTGACCCGCATACCATAGAGCCAATAATACAAAAACAGAAATTGGGCTTGTTTGTATATCTATAATATGAAACCGTGAGCCAGTTACCGGTTCGTGTTCTTGGTAGTCGTCACATGGAATAATACGATTCTTTTATTTCTAAGTTCTTTTTATACTGATCCTTCCTGTATGTTTGCCGTTCTCGATGTTATTTCGTACGACCTCGGACCAACGCATAGAATGCCACAACATTCTCGTAAATTCATCCGTCTGTCCGACGCTGTATCGGTCTGTGACTGCCTTTAAGTTATCTGAATCTTCATCTACTCAAAGGCTTAGAAAAGTATAATATTCGTAATTAATCAATGAGTGTCTATCAACTGCGACCATCGTTAACAAATCTCATTGCCTAGACTGGCTAAACGATATGCAATTAGCAAAAAATCCATCTTACAACTTACAGCATCGATGCACGCCTCACAGTGAGTTCTATCTGTAGTCCATTGCCACTAAGTCTGTGCACATATTTATATATACATTTTACAAAAATCAACTGAACCTTGTTTTCCGTTCGTCACGATGCTGTTGTTGGAAATTCTTCAGAAGAACGACAGTCCAGATACCTAGATCTTCTTGCCAATATTTTGTTGTCTTTTCATGTTGCGTTTTTCGCTGGCGCGCGACCATTGTTTAGTTACCTAAAAAATTCGTGCCGACTCGACTGGCATTTGCAAAACCGCAAAGGTGATGTCCACTGGTTGTTAAAACGCACATACTGTATATATCTATTTTTCTATGCACAGCGTACAAAGATAAATATATATATATATAAGAGAAAAATCTGAGATAACAGAGCACATATTGGTCGAGCTCTTACTCTTGCAAAGAAACAAATTAATCAAAATCGTTTCTGGAATAAAAGGTCATGGCCTTGAATAGGCACAAGAATTGATCTCAGTCGGATGTTTCTTCGATTTTGCAGCAAACGCAAAGTGAAATAGATCCTGACGTTGACCTTTATGTTGAAACATCGCATTTGTTACACATTCTGTGTGAGAGCAGGCACATATACGCTATTGCTGTAGCGGAATTTTTTATAGATTTTTATAATACCAGCCACAGCCGTACCACAGACCTCAGCATTACGAACATGGGAGCAATTACGTATGTGTGTATATAGCGTGTTTTATACGTGATCAAATTATGCCAAAATTGGGGGATGATGATCTTATTTATTCTTGATAGGGCTTGTTAAAAAAGCGTGTACCGTGGAGATGTGGCACTTTGGCCCACCAGTAATTCCAATCATTAACAACTTCAAATCGTCGTAGCTCTCTGATCCATCAGGTAAGGTTATGTACCCATCTATATATGCTGCATCATCTAAAAAATTGTTAGAAGCTGGAAGTCATACAAGGCCAGTAGAATTTCATCAGTCGAATGCTCGTCAAGTAGAGATAATACCAGTTTGGTACTCTACAGCAGAGCAGACAAAATATCTTCATGCTTTGTTATTGTACAGGATACTAGTAATCTTAGTTTTGGCTGAACACCTTACAGGTTCACGCAGCGTAAGGTCGCTAGTTCAACCTGGTGATTGCTAGCAAAAAAGTGGAACTGACTGAACAAGGTGTGATAGAATGAAAATGCGCCCTGTCTTTTTGGATTTGGCGTTCTTTTTTCATAGTATCAAACAGAAAAAAACCTTTCTCCTATATGTGCGCTTGACTCTAGTACGACCCCAGACCTTTACTTCTGTATGATGCCAAGTGCCAACTGACACAATACATAGAACAACAAGAAAATATCTGCGGTGTCTAAGACAAATAGTCGCTGCAGAGACGGCCGCAGAGAACGTAATTTCGTACAACTCAAATATCGACCCGCGCTTCGTTTTTTCTGCTTACGTAGAACCGTCCTAGCCTGTTATATATAGACCATCGGACATTAACGATTCACAAAAGCAGGCTGGGTTGAAAATCTACAAAAATAATGGCAAAGCTAGACTGGCCGGCTTCTTCGATGCACGAACAAATAGAAGGTGGGACCGCTTAACTCGGCGAGCAGTAATCGAATTAGTAACAGCTGCACGTGGTAAATGATTGAACATCACAAAAAATAATACATTCACTCTTCGTATTTTCTTGCTGCTGCTGCTGCTGGAAGAGCTTGCTTAGCTTTTTGGGAATTTTCTCTATTTTTTATATGATATTAATTAGTTGTTGAGTTTTTTTTTTTAATTTCACTTTGACACACTGTACATAGTACATCAGCCGATTCTACTCTAATAATTTGTGTTAAAAGAGTATTGATAATCATATTATCAAATATAAGTTCGTCCCTTTAGTAAAATAAATGTGTCTTTTTGTTTTCTCTATGGCGAGCTATATATTCGAATTTGTCGCAGACCGGGGCTTGGTGGGCCTAGCTGGGCTTTCTTTTTCACGGTGATTCCTTGTGGCAGCTGTTGCAATACCTTATTTGTAGATCCCTTTTAAATTCTGTTTTATTTCGCGAAGCCTACCTACCTACCTACCTACAGACAGCTGCTAAATAAACGAGTAACTGTGCCCTCTTCGTCTCGAGTTTACAGTAGCAACGTGCAATGAGTGTTCGCTAATTTGTGTACGACGTTGCCGTTCTCCGCCCTACAGTCCTCCCGCTCCCTTCTCCCATAGGGTCTCCATTAGGGATTTTGTTCTGTTGAAACCAGGCGCCGCCGCAGGACGCCATTTCAGCCCCAGTTATTGCCACAACGTCAGAAGTGAATGAAAGGAAGGACTAGCTTTGCAGCTTGGGGTCTGGGTTGCGGGTGTAGAGACCTGGTTAGTCTTTTACCGAACCAAGCAATAGCTGTTACGGAGCACCACAGGCTTTCGTTGCTACAATCGAAAATCTTTAGCCTTTTGCTTTATTTCATTCTGCTATCAGCCGGTCCTGTGATCTTTCTCTTCCTCGCCGTATCCTACCCGTACCAAAAAGTCCAATTCGGAAACAGACCGGGTCGGAAGCTGTCTGTGTTTTCCGCAAGCCAATACGTACGTCGCATCGATCACTGAGAGAGCATCAAAACATCAACTCCACCGGAAATGCATTGCTGCCAGTTTACTAGCTCTGTGTTTTTGTTTACGCTATTATTATATATAGCAGTTCGAGACAAGCAGGTTTTTGTCTTTGCAACGCTCCTCCTATCTCCTCGTCATTGAATTTCCTGCAGTGAATGTACCGAACCGCGTTGTCAGATGCAAACAGGATACAAGGTGTATCTTCGTAGAACAGAAAAAGCGAGCTAGGGAAGAAGGTCATAATTAGTTGGATCCATCTCTGTACGCAGACTGGACTTCAAACGCTGCTTTTAACTGCGGCTAGATAAAGCCAAAATCTGTGGTTCTGTTGTGAAAAGAAAATATGCCAGATTGTTGGAGAGGATCATTTTTATTTAAGCGTCATCTAAAAAAGGCCTATACCATTCTAATGGTTTTAGCCACTCAAAAAAACGAGAACCGCTATCCCGTCGTAACGACCGCCCCCTTTGCTACAAAGTATCCTATTAGCGTTGGGGTGGTCGCACGTATCTTGAAAGTCTGCATATTGCTTTCACGTATGTTGTATTTCTGACGTGGTTTTGCGTCAAATACGTCACCGATATGAAAATATTTTGACATAAACACAATTTACGATAGTGAAACAGAAAAATTATCATATTGCAACCTGTTTTTTTTCTATGTTCGTACACGAAATGTAGTATTATATGTGCCTTCAGAATGAACATATGTAGTTCAGGTGGAAAAAGTCACATATTATCATTACGTTATTACTTTTGACAAATAAGGAAAGTGATCATAGATATGTTCGAGTAATCTCTTCGGGAACCTAAATCGACTGCGATCCGCAAATTTAACTTGATAATTTCCCAATAGAGTGCTCGAAAACAATTATTCTTAGAAGGTGTCTGTGATTGAAGAAACAGCGTACCTCTCCCCAAGTGACCTCAGAACGATAGGCATAGCGTCAATCAATGTAACATTTAAAAGTTGTTAACAGGCAAGTTATTAGCCTAAAAGCATTACTAAAAATAATCCTTATCTGTCATGTATTATGACAGCAGTACATAAAGCCCTATTATAAAATACATTACTTTCATCGGTAATTTAATGAGAAAATATAATTTGTTGCCGCTTAAAACGGAATCTAATTTGCGACTTTTCGACCCGTACGGACCATGAACTTCGAGCTGCTCGCAGCGGGACTTACTTTCTTAAGCATAACTGGGTAAGCTAGCTTTGAGTCAAGTAACAACGCAATTTCCCTGACTGGAATATAGGTCTCCTTAAACCTTAAGATTGAGTTGACAGTCGGCGGCGGTCGTTTTGAAGAAAATGGTTTCAAAAAATGAACTTTCACGCCTCGGCAAACGAGCTGGCTGTTGAATAGGAAAAGCTTATGAAACACTAGGACAACAAACCTGTTCTTTCCCTTCTATCAGCGCCTGCAGCAGTCGCGGTCGTATAGTCACCTCGAGTCGAGCACGCTATTTCTCACCAAAACTAGATAATCTTAGCATATTTAACAAGATGGCTGCCGTCCTGCTGTAGCGAGCGAATTCATGCAAAAATATTCGACACTTGATAAAAGAAATATTACGACGGGTGCAAATCTGCTAAACGTCTAGGGCTAACCGGTCGTTGGCTTACGCTACTTTGTGTGTATCAACACTGGACACATTACATTTTGTTGGAAGTCAGAGATAAAAAGCGCGATCAAGTTCGCTCTACCCGAATGTACCCTGTATGTATGTATGTTTATGTGAAAGAAAAGATAATAAACTAAGACAGAGTGCGTCTGTAAACGTTGGCACCAACAAGATCTAGCCTCACCTAGCTCATCATCAGCGGATTCCCCAAATCTGTAGCAGCAATAATCAGTAACAAAATACTCGATTGAGTCAACAGTAAACTGTAGGAAAAATGGTCACTGTATCAAGGTAATATAGCTTTATAATGAGGTGACGTTTTTAGTTCTCGTTTTGAGTAAAATCTGATAGAATAACGGCGGTAGCAATTCTCTATTGCGCGTGTCCTGTTAGAACTAGCGAGAAGATTCCTAGTTAATCGATCAAATCTCTCAGTAGAAAGCATCAGTCCCGAACGGTTTTCGGCAGCGGTGCCTCGTGTACAATACGATCGTAAATCTGCCTCTTAACACAACGCCCTGTAGTGCTGGCTGGCTATAGGACCGCTATAGAATAAGTACGAATGCCGGTGTTTAGTTGAAATTAGTTTAAAGCTCTTAAACTCTAGATGCTATTAAATCCCCTAACCCATAACTCGGACACAAACATGATGCCGCCCGTCGCTTTTCCATCGCCAACGCGTTTCGTCACTCACAGGCAGATATTTTTACATCCAACAGATCTCTAGAAGATTGTCGTATTATGTATGCGTCTTTCTCAGGAATTAAGTCCGCTTTGTCTCGAATATTCTTTAAAAGCATGCCGAGAGGCTCAGAGCTTAACTCGCATGTTCTCTCTAGTTCTTATATCTGGAAGGTCTCAAGGCTTGTTTCGGCAAGAACGCCCGTCGGCGCCAGCAAATAAATACCTCGATCTGTACCTACTACTGATCAGACGAACCGTTTTCTTGTAATAGTTAATCAAATATCTTAGTGCTTTCGTCTACACAGGTACTATAAAGGACGCAGGCTTGCCTTCCGAGAAAAAGGACTGTTTCGCCTACATCAATTTCAAAACTTGTTCTATTTTTGCTGCTGAGCGAATTCTAAGAACAACGCATACACATGCAAATATAAATAAACATGGCAGTGCTACAAACGAGTTATGTGCCGACTTTTATAATATCTTTTGTTTTTCGTTTATCTACGTTGTGCTGTCCTGCTGCCCGTTGGTTGTTTGCCGTTTGCGGATACTGTCATGTTCCGACGTTTGTATCGCGCTCGTATTCGTGTTTGAATTTCGTCATTGTTTTGTGTAATCGACATTGTTGCCAACCTTACGTGTCCTGACCTTTGCTGTGATTATCGTCGTCGACAGATCAACATCAAGGGGCTGACAGGCAATATCCGCTTTAACAAAGACGGCCATCGCACAGATATGCGGCTGACTGTGCTGGACATGGCGCACTCAGGCTGGCGAGAGGCCGGCGAGTGGACGATGCACGGTGGCATCAACATCACTACAAACTACACCAGAGAGCTCGAGGAGGCCCGACTCTCACTCCTCAATAAGACTTTGGTTGTCACCACTATTCTGGTAAGTTCTCGTCTTAGTAAATATTTCATTAACCTACAAGCGCAGCTCGTCAACTTTTTTCGACCTTTTCTGCAATTTAGTCTGACCGATGATAGTAATGATCATAAGGACAGTAGTAGTAGTGGTAATAATAATCACCAAGTATGCTATCGGTTTGCTTCACACTGAGAAACCTAGCAATATGGCTACAGAAGCACGTGCGAATGAGGGACTCGCTCTCGTTTCATCTAAGCCTATTCCGGATTCAAGATGAACGACGTGCACACTTTGAGTTTGTGCAAAAAAAACTTAACATAGATAAATGTCCCCGTTGTCTTTGTACTGTATATAGACATAGTGTATAGTGTTTGATGCAACGGGTCCACACGACATTGCTTTATAGAGCATATATTAAAGGCTACCCCAAAAAAAGAGCTCAGGTTAGCTACTTAAATCGAACAATACATCTGAAATATTTGTTTGGAATTGAGGTATAGTATGCGTGTGCAGCAAAATCACTTCATTTGAATGTCAAATGCTTCTCCAAACCAGAGAGCTGTGCCACTACAGTATATATATACACTTTATTGATGCCATCATTTGTAACTCAGCTCGACGTTGAACCATAGTGACTGATCTTATCCGTTCTCTGTTGAGTCTCATCCCCGAGATAGCTTCGCCGGACCAGCGACACGGGACGACATTTGCGGTGTCTCTCCAATATATCATGCTATCGTTAAGTGTCTATGCCACTCTATCTGCTTGTAGGCTTGACGCTGAAGCGCTGCTGAACAACAGCCGGCTCTGCCCAGCTAGTTCGCGTGACTACATCGTTTGGCAAGTGTATTCCGGCCAAAGCTTATGCCGGGAACCTTGATAACATACGCAGCAGCTGAAGGAACTCTGCATTGCTCCCCGAGGACTACTCAATAGGCTCTTTAGGTTATACAGTCTGCGTTAGTTTGAGAAGTGGCGCAAAAAGATTGTTCTAGAGATTAAATGACCCGCACACACGTATGTATGCTAGTACATAATGATAAACTGGACTAGTGTGAACAGATAGCTGAAAGTTCCCGTAAAGTTAACTAGTAAAAGGATGACGTAAGGAAAAGGACAACAACTGACCGTAAAATGATTTGAAATTTATCATCCCGCTGTATGTACAGCAAACTGGCTTCGTAACACATATGAAAAGAAACTATTTTCTGCACTCGTCTAGGCCTCAGTTAAACGGCATCGATTTTTCCTAGGGGTAGCCATCACTACTGCTAGATGAAGTATAGTACTCAAACGTATTCATCTATAGCAGTCAAATGGTTCATCTGTATACATGCAGATCAACAGTAACGCAATATTTCGATTGGCATGAAGTCTATAGCAATTTACCCCATCATGTTGAACGCCTACATGCATCATGAGACCGGCGAAAACTCGCTTCCCTATAAAGTCTATGGTATAGCCTCTATGTGTTGAGTTTTACGCCCGGTATCGGTTGGTTAAAACACAAAGCGTCGACGAAGGTCCTCAGACAAAAATAGCGAGCAGGTTGGAGAATACATGAAGTAATTTCGGGTATTATGTGTAGTTTCAGTACTTTTAATGAAAACGGCCTTAACGCAATTCCTCCTGTGTGTGACACAGACTCCATACATTGTGATCGTAGCTATCTTGATATCCTTCAAGTTTTGCGCTCGCGGCAAACAAGATATAAGGTAATTTAATCGCCTATTTGGCCGACACTGCATTGTTACATTTTTTGGTGACCGGTACAGTTAAAATTTTGTGGCTCGCAGAGAAGGGCAACCGCGTGTGCGGAAACCAGTTAACGTAAGTAAGGGGCAACCGGCGAAGTTGTACAGGGTGTCAATGGCCGCTGCCCTGCCGCCTCGTTATCGCTTTCGTCTTGGTCAGGCCTACGATCGGCTCCAAATCTATGACTGCCGCATGTAACTGGAGTAGACCTTGCTGCATTTGAAACCTGTTGTCCCGGCCTGTTAGACCCGAGCATCACTAAGTCATCTATATACAAGATGATTTCAGCTAATTTCTTCGGCTCTCTCCGGAGAATCAGGAAGGCACCTTAGTAAAATAGGAAAAAAACAATGTGCTTAAGCTGTTTGACCTAAATCAGTCGTCTGAAAATTCGGCTCTTACGTCGTCTAATGCTGTCTTGAAGTAGACCAACATCATGTATAGCGGATTACGTAACGTGACCAGCTCTTTCTTGACGACGACCATGAGGAACCTGTGTGAGTCGTTTTTGCGTAGAATTCCTTTCGGAGCCTATAATACTTCCATGGAATGGCGTGCACGCTTTCTAAGCAGATAGTCAGTTTCACAGATAGCAAGCCAGAGGATAGCTTAAAACAAACGCTTCTCTTCGCTATTCCTGGTCGCGGTAACGGTGCGATTGGATCGCCCTTTCTTTTAGAAATCAATAGACGCATATTCGGCTGGAAGTGTACCAGTAGGTAGACAATTATTAAATATTGCTGTACACCTCGGCGCCAGAACGATGGCGTATTTGAGGTTCTCGTTGCAAACCGTGTCTGGACCGGCGATATTCGTGTCGACTAAGCTCCCAAGACCTTACATAGGTTCCTGCATTGTGAAGTCTTGTTAAAGAATATTGCGTTGTGCTGAGATCTCCTCCTCTCACGCTGCAGCGAAAAAGCCTCTTAGCATGGTATTACAACCGTTGGCGAAAGCATATCCGAGATATGATTTATGAAGGCCAAGGAGCTAATCAGGCAACCCGCCGAGTTATCGTGGTGTACTTGTATGATTGGCGTTTTGCATCGGGAATCAAGCGTATGTCTCGGGCCATTCAAGTGTGTGTATTGTGACGCATTGTGAGTATTTTGACGCATACGATTTTCTATCAATCGTGTTAACAACAGAGGTTAAGAGGTATAACTCGAGCTATACCTCGCTCATACGTTAGGTTCTCCAGCTAAGCTTGCAAGCATAGTGAAACCACGGCCTGTGGTTCTGAAGAGAACGTACGAGCTAAACCGTAAACTGGAGAATTTAAACCAAACGCTGCGCAAAAGTTTAACCTATAAATTACATTAGGTGCAAGAAGAACTTCAAGTGCGTTTCAAGAGCTTGTCTACATCTCTTGCGACGTAGCTTGGTGTTTGAGGGCCCGTGTGGGTGCAACTTGGACAGTGAGGGCTGCCTCCATCAATATGTGAGCACGAATGCTCGCGCCCTTTAACAGTAAATTATTATCAGCTTGGAACTTCGTACATCTCGTAGGAAATTGGTATCGAGGTGGAATTCACTACCCGACAAATGTAGTTTCCGAGCTTATCTTAAAGCGGCTAGTCGAGACAGGCGCTGAAATCACCAATGGCCAGAGAAGAGGCAGAACGAAAAGACAACGTTTCAAATCCGCTGACGAGTTTCTGCACCACGACGTACTTTGATTCCGAACCCGCCGGCCAAACATGGTTGCTAGGAGACTTAGTCGTAAGGCATACTCTACATTACTCACCACTAAGCACGGCGTGAGGGTGTCTGTTTTATAATTATAGAAAACCGAGACGTTCCCCCAGGCGGTCAGATTGGTTGTTTTTCAATGCATAGAACAGAAACGCAATAAGTCAAAAAGACTAGCTGGCCAAGCCTCCGTTAGCACGGGATGCTATATTTCGAACGCATTAGGGGAGAGAAACGCCAGAGTTGTAGTATCTTGTAGTTCCTCAGGACCCGCTTCCGTCGCAGACTTAGTGATCGCTCTCGCGAGCGGCAACGGTGGTATCATGCACTTGCCGTCAGTTCTATCAGAACCCGCTTTACGAAGTTCTCGGCCGTTGGGGTAGGTATCACTTGTCCAACTGTTCGGCGCGATGCACTGGCGGTTGTTTAACACTGGCTTCGTTTAGTGATGGTTTATCCTTTTGAAGCTGTTGTAACGTTCGGCACTTAGAGGCCACTTGAACAGGCTGGACTTGCTATAAAAGCCCTCTCATGCAAAACATCTCCTGAATCCTGCCCCTTTTGATTATCAAGATTATACGCCTAAAAAAAGTCTTATCACTTTGGCAGTGTCGTAAGCGATCTTCCCAGCCACCTCACCTTCATAGCGGAACCGTCTACTTCAACGACGGCTGTGGTGAAAATTTCGTATTTTCTTAGCTTATGCGCTGCTCAATAATATTACTTGCTGCTTTGCAAGTCTGACTGAGAAAAAAGCAGAGAGTAAACGAACTTCTGACTCTGGTCGCTAGGTAGTTGAAGTCTGCGAAAAACTCTCCATCGTACTGATATGTATAGCCTCCTTAAATTCAATGCACTTATGATAATCAGCCTGTAAAACATTTCAGCCGGCCCATCGATACTTTTAATATACATCTCTGCTTCATACACGAGACTGTCTATGTTCAGTTTCGGCGTCGTACAAATAGTCACGGACGTTTTCTCAGAATGAATTTTTTTCAGCGCGAGGCCGAGGGATTGCACGATGCTGTCGCCCACCATTAGCGTTGTTTCTCGAGGTCGGGCCGTGCGAGGGTCTCGAAATTTACAATCAGCCATCATCATTAGAACCGTGTACTTCGGTTTCGCTTCAATGTAAGTCTGACATTTGCCCTTCCAGCGCCATCATTGGATGAAATAGGAACATCGCGAAGCCCATTAATTCATTCTCCAGCGTACACGTATCCGATCATTTCATAATGTATTTGGTTGAGCAGTCTGATATTGACGCTGAGAATACCCTATAATGCCATTTGCCGTGTCGATACCATATTGGGTCGACTGTTGGGTCAGCATGATCCCCAGTCCTATAGACGACATGTATTACTCTATTACATTTTGAATAGTATACGTTCGCTCTTTGCATCTCGCGCAGATGTTTGCATTGTCTAATCGTGATTTTTTCGGGCGCGGTGACTGCGATTGGGAATGCAATAGTTTTCGAGTGTTGGTGGATACTTCAGCGGAAGTAAATTGCACATAGTTTGCATTGCGCTCAGTCGACGAAACTTAAGTTATAAACTCTTCTAGTTCGAGAAAGAAGTGCGCAGGTGCTCTCGCTTGGTCGATCACCTCTCTACCCTCAAGAGGGAGGCTGTTTGCTTTAAGCGAATATTATTTGTATCTTGGGGAGCACGGGATGAAGGCAACTTGATTCGTACTTAGCACGCCTAGGGGGGCTTGGTGGGGCTCCTTAAAAATACACATAAACTAAAAGTTACACCCATGCACGGTCACACAATTCAGCAGGTCGAGCGGCAACGTTATTTTGTTACACCCACACCACGTAATTTGTATGTCTGCGAATGGCGGCCGCAGTAAGACTTCCATTACCATTGTAGTTTTCTGGAGCACCGAACCAACGTTTGCCGACGTCTACCTCCTGATGGCAAAGGAAAGTCGATCAAAAGACACTTCCACTTACCGGTGCACATTTGGAATATGATGAATATAGTATACTTCGTTCGGCTACTTAAATGTGATTTAAAATTCCTTCATATATTCTAGATAACCCTATTATTGCCGAGAAGATAGCAGCCCCTGTGAGCTTTATTTACCTATGTTTGGCTTTGGTGGACGTGCATTTTCGTATTGAATCGGACGAGTATAAAAGTGGCGTTGGTCTAAAGCTGTACGTTTGCCTTAGTATACTGCCACTTCCACCAGAAAGCGACAAATAATTTATGTCACATCACGGAAGTATTTTTTGCTCTAAGTCTTGCGATCGTTTGTCTGCATGTTTTGAGCTGATCGTACTTTTTTAATTTATGACTGACTTTAGTAATCAGCAGCTACCAGAAACTTCTTCGAAAGCTTCTAAAATATCGTTAAATGTCGCAACTCTAGGTGGAGTATAACTAACGCCTCTGGCAGTACTTGGAAATGGATGTACCTCGTTATGACTAAACCATGAAATGCTCGTATGAGGCATTCTCATGGCTTCTTAGCATTGCTAAAAAGAATATATATGGGGAAGGAATAGTGGAGCACGAGGTCGATCCTTCCATAAGACTACCATCATGATCGGGATCGATGCTGATCTAAAGCAAATGGCTTCCTACTTTTACTTGCATTCATTTGCCTGTTATTACCTAGGCTCCCTATGTGCGCCATCTGTCTTGTTATCTAAGATGTGTTGAAACGATGCGCATTCCAGTGGCTAAGAACGTCGATAAAGTCCTGTCGAAAAGAATCATATATTGATAATGATTATTACTATATGGTACTTGTAAAACCTGTCGTCTATTCGACAGTTTTTGTGGTTGTTGTCGTTTATATTGCCGGTGAGTAGGAAGCAAAGAGTCATTTTCATGGTTATTGCCTTACCCACCAGTACCTATGCCGCTGCCCCTCAAACCGCAATGGCAGCGAAAGGAATCGAATATAGAGACGTGTCGGTGTGACGCTTAACGACGATAAATGTGGATGGGGGAAGGGGCTTTGAACGAGTTGAAAGTTGCCGAACAAATGAAGCTCACTGGGACGTACGGTGGGCGCAATGGACAACTGCCCTAGCTCCGGTATGTAGGGCTATAATTCTCTTTTGCCTGTACGGATCGAACGACAAACGTTGTTCTAGGGTCTCTCTCTCTCGCTCGCATGAACTCTTTCTGGGCCAAACCTGAACATCGTGCTAAAGAAAAGTGATGCAGTCTTGACGGGCATCAAAATGAAACCGAACAAAGACTACACAAATAATTGCAAGCGGGATATGTATAGCTAGCTATAAGAGGCAGCGAAAGAGGTCGAGAGACAGAAAGAATATACGGAATTGGTAGACCAAAGCAGTAACGGAACGACAATGACTGAAGTGTGCCGACGAAACAGGAAATCGAGTTTGAAGGTTGCTGATGCGAAATAGCGTTATCGAAGGACAAATGAGATGAATGATGAATCTTGAAAGTACCCTTAGAAGACGGGTACGCAGGAAGTTTTCTCAAACAGTGCGGACAGTGGTGTTAGCGAGAGGAAAGCAGCCTAAAAAAGAACTAAAGGAGACTGGAAGATATGTCGGAAAGCAAGCGACGATTCAGCCGTGTGTCCGTTTTGTTGGCGAGCGTTACGTGGTCCGTCAACGATTAATGTCTAACCTGGCTGTTAAACAAGTTGTTTCCAATCATCATAACTCGTATAAATAATAGTTGGTAAGATGCACAAGTGCAATTCGAGATTTGAACTAGCTTGCCATTGCTTTTTGCCCTATTCTCTGTCAATATTGATGAGTTAGGTAGTGCTGTATAATTGGAAATTATGATTCACTATTGGTTCCCTTTTCAGCAACCACCTTACGTGATGTACAAAGAGAATTGGAGAGATAACGGGCTGACAGGGAACGATAAATATGAAGGCTACTGCATAGATTTGCTCGACGCGATTGCTTCCTCCGAGCACTTCGATAACAACATGAAGTATGTTATCCGCGAAGTCGCAGACAACAGTTATGGCCGGAAGGACGCCGATGGAAGATGGAACGGGATGATCGGCGAACTATTAAGCGGGGTATGCAACGCGATTTGTAAATAGTAACAATATATTTCAGCAGACTATATACGTAGACTTTAAAACTTCTTCTTCTTCATCCCACTGTATAGACAAATTGAATGGTTGTGCATTAAAGTTTATTTACGAGGAAACTTAGATAAAAATTTTACTCTAAGTAGTGTTTTATCATATTGCTCCACTAAAGCCAAGTCTCCCAGATCTACTATAGTCTATGCAATTGTTTAATGCTATAATTTAGAAATGATCGTTTAGGTTTTATGTGATTCGCTGGCAAATGAACTTATTGCATGATAAAACCGCGCCCCCGGTATCCAAATAGAGCTGTCAACGACACGCTTCATTTCTAAGCAAAGCCGATTTACATTCTCAAGGTACGAGGCGGCCGTCAAAAAAAATTACATCTATTTACTCGCTCCTTCCTAACTACATCAGGACTGGTAAAACACGTACCTCCCTAAGCCGATTTTCCCATGACTTGGGAAAGCAGTAAGGCCGTAGCCACTGCTGCGATTTATACATTGTGTTGAAATCAGTTACTATACGTCACAATAAATCGTACTATAAAGCAATTCTTGTTCTGTATGTGGCCCAAAAAGAGCCTGTTGATAATATGCCGAGAAGGTATGAGCCATTGCCAACCTGCGATCCTGGTATCGCACCTAAAATAATTATAAAGTTATAAATTACATCCTGGGAGGCACGTCATCCGTTCGAAGTACTTGTGAGACGAACGATCATACAACCAGAAACGACTAGTCTAACTTTTTTAGGCGGCAGTACTGATAATTAGAAAAAGTCTCAATAACGAAGTGTATTACTCCACCTAGTTTGGAAAAGGCCGTTCATTGAAGTGGTACTAACCTAATATATATAACGTTCGTCAACATCATAAAAACTTTATTGAACGCCCGATAAGTCTATGGAATCACGGATTAGAACATGAATTTTGCTTATTTCCCGCCATTGAGTGGGACACGGAGTTAGAAGCATCAAAAATGTCAGTGACATGAAAAATTACGTTTGCTACTGGCCCAGGTGGCAACGACAAACGCGTAGTTGTTATCAGAACATCGTGACGTTGTACGGATGCGCTTGAAATTGATACAAAATTATGTCCCGGAGGAAAAAAACAATTATGTCCAGTTGGCTTAGGTAGACTGGATTGACAACGCTAGACCTTTTGAGGAGAGAATACCCTGCACCTACATTTTCTATTTTGTTTCGGTAAACAATCATTTTGAACCTGAGCACGTATTATAGGTCACTAGGCTAATTCTTCAACTAAGTACATATATTGCGTATGAGAGAGCAGCTCGCGATAATTCCCTCTTTTTTCGCTTTCAAACACTAACCGCTGCTTTCAGGGAGCGCTCACTATACCGTTATTTTTCAAATATGTTCCCCAATATCAACTTAAGATTAGCTTATTATCATATCTCAACAAACATTATTTATCTGCCTGTGCAACTTCGACCTTTCTAATATTACGATCACGTTCAGGCTAACAAGCTTCTCTATGAGCTTACTTTGACCTTCTATCCCTATTTGCACCGTTGATCTCGGTTAGTTGGTTGTACATCGTGATGTACATAGCCTTTCCTTATCTAGTAAAACCTTCTTAGACTTCCGACCCGTCTTCTATACACAGATCTCACTTTTTACAACCTATCCGCTGCCGCATTTTAGCATGAGACGCGTGCATTTTAGCTTGAAACGCCAAACAGAAACTTGTTGAGAACGCACGTCGTACAATAGAAAGTACTGTTTGTATACGAGAGCGCACAACGATATGTGTAAAATGGCTCCTTGAACAAAAATCCCATGAGAATTACTTCTGTAGTTTAAACTTCGTTTTCTCATAGCTGGCTGCGTTGGGACATGCTCAGCTCCGGCGGTAGGATGTCGCCCTAGCCTATACGTTAATCTATACTTTATACGAAAATGTTTATAGAATAGTGCTTTACTCCAAAATGCTCTCTACTGCAATTGTTCTACCCTAAAACGCAGAGATCGCCTCTGATTGCCCTTAGTGCAGTTCCCCGCAAGATATCGATTTTTGATTACTCCTGAAGTTTCGATACCGAATTCGTTTGTTGATCTGCTGTGTTACCGCATTTGTGCCGATAAGACATACTCTTTGTGGATAGACGTGATGGTCATATGGAATCACAAACACGAGAAATAACCCGAAATTCTAAAGTGCACGAAAGCACGCGCCTTTGCTGCAAGCATCTTAGTTGTACGCAGAGAGACCCCCTACGCCAATGTACAAGGAAAAGCCATGTGAATAGAAATTATTCATCCTTTAAATGATCCGATCGTGAGGTCTGCTGCCAAGCACCGTACTTAGCACCCGTCGCGGTTTTTTGCCAAATCTATACTCAAAATCAGATTTGTACCTAATGACTGGAATTTGAGGATCACAACCTTGGCAAATATATAAGGCTTGATCGAGGCCAAGAGTTCGATTCGGATATTGCTGCTAGCGCTGTTGTTATCCAAATGGGAAGGGATAGCTAAATTTCTGCTTATAATAGGATCAACTTTTAAGTTAAGTCCAACGCAGCCGGGTAGCCTCTATCTGCATCATGAACCGCACAAAACTTAATACCTTAAGCAATTCATATCAATTTTCTTTTTAGTAAACGATCGTTGACAGGTTTATATGTCATATGATAGAGGTTGCACAGTTCCCTAATGTTTGAAGCAAACTTTTCAAACCATAAAAATAGTAACTCGGTGTTGTTATATTGGTTATAGTGGCATCGAGAGACGCTGCTTCTGAAACTCTTGAATTTGAATAACGCAGAGTCATTACGTAACTTGTGCCTAAATCTAAATTCGATTATTGTTCTATCGTTATCCGACTCAATCAACATCCCATCTTCTTAACGACTATTATATTGTTTATTTACAGAAAGCGGACTTGGCTGTGGCCGATCTGACGATCACTTTCGTCCGTGAAGAGGCCGTGGACTTCACGATGCCCTTCATGACTTTGGGGATCTCGATCCTCTACAAGAAAACCGCGAAACCCCCGCCCGGACTATTCTCGTTCCTAGACCCACTCTCTCTCGAGGTAGGTTAAAACGATGCCTGACGTTTTTTACTACCATATCACTGTGTCTATAACGAGAGCCGTATATCCGTAGACTTGCCTCTGCAACTGGTTTACGAAATGGTGGCAATTGCATTATTGTTCCTAGCTGATGGCAATAGTAAGTGTGGTACCAACGTTGCGAAGGCAGTATCAGCTGAAACAAATGCTATTGTGAGATCTCCATTGAGTTATAGCCGCCATGAGGTGCTGCTGATATAACTCAATAGATTTTTACCGAAACAGGTGCAGTAGTACCATTCGATTTGTTTTCCCTAGAAAACCAATTAGCCTCATAGACATAGCAGAAGTCAGTTAGGTCTCCGATCCTTTGCGCATATACAAACACGTCATAGCTATGGATATTATTTTATCAAGATATGATAGCTTATAGAATAAAACTGAGGGCAAATATGATGCGCTTTCATTAAACCTGTACGAGGAGTACGAAGAGGCGATAGCTAGAAATATCACTCGGACATTCCTTTGTCTTTCACTGATATGGAATATTTGGCGATGTGGCGCTCCTCTGATAGGAGGTGACAAATGCTTCTTGGAGGCCATTGTTAAGGACGCTCAGCGTTTGTGGTATTTCCTCTTTTTACGTTTTGTAACCACTCCATCGCCACTTTTTAATCGTCGGTGCTGTTAAGTTCGGTATCTTTTATCGCTTGCTTCACTGTAACTTTTGTCGTACCTCCTTTCGTACATTTAACACGGAAAGTCTCTAGACTGGCAGCCCTGTTAGCGGATAAGGGCAAAGTTGGAAAAACACTAAATGGGACTGATGCTTTCTTAGCAAACCTCGAGACGCGACACAGTGACCACCGTTAAGCTGCGAGTCTTCGAACTGCGCCGATGGATCGCGCGCATGGGGGAGCTACAAAGGGTTTTTTTCTGAAGGATCTTGACCTACTAGTGGCGTGTACTTCATACAGCAGATAATGGCCAAGTAGGCGTATAACATAGATTTAAAGCTAAACAGCGCAATCGCACGGTGGCGTAGTTCGTAAAATGGCTGGCACTTATCTACTTTGAGTCACACAAAATTAGTTCAGTGTGTAGTAATTTGAACTTCTCCTGAATGTTTTAGGTTTCCTAAGTATTATGAGCACCTTTTTCTTAGTTGAATTAGCTAATTGTCTAGACCGCTTCATTACTATCTATGAAAGCTAATTCGTTGGCGATAAAAACCAAGTTAATTTTAGTGTAAATATATCTTTTCCTCCTATTTTCAGGTCTGGATCTACATGATGACAGCATTTCTCGGAGTATCTTTATTCCTGTTCGTGCTTGCGAGATTCTCGCCATATGAATGGGTAAATCCACATCCTTGTGAAGGAAACCCTGAGGAACTGGACAATCAATTTACAATATGGAATACGCTTTGGTTCACTATTGGATGCCTCATGCAACAAGGCTGCGATGTAACACCACGGTAAGCTTTTCACCATCAATTCATTTTGCCAACATACGACCCATTGCACGCCGTACGAGATTACCATTCAACGACGTTTTAAATATAGCGCACCAGTGCGGCCACACAGCTATGGAACAACCAAAGTAAAACTAAACTTTTCTAATGAAACCCTGTCAACTCTTCTACAGTCGAAATAACTTTTGCCTAAAAGGGCGAAAATCGCCTCGGGAAAACGGCGGTCAAACTTTCTTCAAATAGAGAATTGCTTTTTTGGGAAAATCAAACTCGTAATAATCTTTTCTTCTAAACTAATTGGAGTTTATAATTTGGATAGAAATTTTCGAGGAATAGGGGTTACCATCAGTACTATAGGCTTTTGGTGATGGGCCCATCCCACACTTTAAATCTATTTTTTCTTTATGAGTGTACAGATGTTGACCATACTGGTACAATACTGATATGAATCACTCCGCGGTCGTATTTAAAAATCTATGAATTTATTTGCCTCAGCCTTAACTCAAAAAATGATTCGGTGTGTATCTTGTAGAAGCAAGATCGATGGCGATAGCTCAGAATTATTGGTTCGGCAATACAGAGCCTCATGTATGAGCTCCATCACTACTGCAAGCATCTACTTTTTAATTCAGCTTTCTCATTTATTCATTTTGTCAATCTATTTTTAAATTCGTTAAATAGCCCTCTATGCCAATTCCACCATTAATGAGCTAGAATGTGCATTTCATTCTAGTATTTATTCGTGACAAATGCTCGATACAGGCGTCGTAAGGTGCAGGCCCATACTTTCCTGATGGCTAGAACAGGAAAATAAAGTTTCAAAAGTTCATATGACAGGCAGCAGAGGCCTGTGGGGAGTTTCCTGTGTAGGAAAACTGCTTGCTGCCAATGTTGATATTAACGAGATAAGACGGACTATTTTTTCCTGCTAAATGCGCTCCATTTTGATGTAAGCAGCTTCTAACTATCCGATGAAGCTTGAACCGGTGGCCTATTGTAACAGTAATATTTATTTCGATGAATTTCATTCGGCAACATCTTACAATCACGTAATGTACTGACCGGATCGTAGAGCATTGTCGACTCGTGTAGCAGCCGGCATGTGGTGGTTCTTCACTTTGATCATGGTCTCTTCTTACACCGCCAACTTGGCTGCGTTCCTCACTGTGGAACGTCTCGTATCTCCAATTGAAAGCGTTGAAGATTTGGCGAAGCAGACAACCATTCAGTATGGCTGTCTTAGGTCTGGCTCCACACAATCCTTCTTCAAAGTGAGTTTAAACAGTATAAACTTAACTCCATAGAACTTTCGTGCTAGTAGTCGAATAGTTCAATCTAATATTTTATATTGTCACCTAATTCTTGAGTTAAGCGTCAAAAACGCTTTACTAACAAGTTTTAAATTATTTTATATATTAAATACAATGCTTCGAAAGGAATCAAGCTTAAGCATTTGCGTCCGCTGATGAGAGCTAGTTCTTATTTTGCCCACCTGCTGATTGCGTAGCTTGGACCAAAAACCCCGGGTCGCCCGTTCAAACCTACATACACTCCACAATAACAGTTATATTTTGTAAAGCTAAGCTTCCCACTAACAGCGTACTGTTTCATGCGTCTATGCTGTTAGGATTCGCAATTCCCAACATACGCTAAAATGTGGCACGTCATGCAATCTCAACGGCCAACTGTATTTGCTGAGAGCAACCAGAAGGGCATCGATCGTGTGTTAAGGGGAAAGTACGCTTACCTGATGGAGTCCACTTCAATCGAGTATAACATTGAGAGGAACTGCGACCTCACCCAGATCGGCTCACTGCTCGACAATAAGGTACGTTAAAACATCACGGTACTTCATAGAAAACCAGAAACACAAAATGTATTGTACGTTGTCAATGAACCAGTCCTACATATTTACGATGTAGATTTAGAAGCCCGGTGTTGCCTTTGGCTTGATTCTGTTTAATGTTAATTTGACATAACCGCTTATCATGAAATGCCATCCTCCATTGAATTAACCAAGTCTGTACTGAAGTCTTACCTCTAGTTGATTATGGTGTTGCAAGGCTAATGTCGCCGTAGTCTTATTCTTTTACGACTTTAGAACCCTGTATCTAAATTTAGTAAATTCTGACCCAATTTTAATGCCGGGAAGTGCTTTTTGAAGGATCTGAACCCAACGTGAAAGAATCTCTGTTGAAAAATTGAACCAAGAACTAATACCGCTGGAATTGTTCATATCAATCAATTAGCAGTCACCACGAGCTGGTGTGTCGGGGCCTCGAAGAACCTCCAATTTTTTGGCACACGTTCGTTTGGTGTTTTCGAGATTATGTTTGCTTATATTTTCGTCTTTGCACTGCCGGTTGTTGTATTGACAGGCCCAACCATAGCATCCCATGCATCCAGATGGAAATGTCCTTCGCTGTTTAGATAGCTGTAAGCGACAGTTCTAAAATCAAAGCCCTAGCCTGCAAAGTCCATATATATATGGACGTTCTGCAGGCTAGGGCTTTTATATATATATATATATATACACGGAACACCACATGCGGCGAGTACAATAGACGAAGCCCGTATTACCACTCGAAAGCACACAAATATCAATTTCGAAGAAGATGCACAAAACCTCTCTCCAAAAAATTAAGGCCCTAAATCTCAAAATTCTGGCATACCAAGGAATATCCAGTCTCCATGTGGATTAAAAGTGATACGACGGGTTATGTTATCTATACGAGTATCTATAGAACAGGGTTATGCACAGGAGCTGAAATGTTCTATTTGGGTAGCTGTCTCAGTATGAAAATTGCCATATTGACATCTTGTCGAATTTGTGGCATTGCCAGAATGCAACCATTAGTTTTCGTAGTCGAGCGTTTCGACGTCTACGTGCTCTACTGTCGTTAGGGGTTCTATAAGACGGCTCGCTTTTATCCCGAAATGTGTCCATCCTTGAATTTCAATCTAAACCACCATGTGTCCTTTGAGTTTATCACATTAGGCGCTACATTACCGTGGCTGTTGTAACCCTTGCCCAGATCTGAGCTAGAGCGTGTTGCGATTAATATTTAGAGGAAAGCTTCGTTTGAAGCATATCATTAACTAGAGTCTCTAATGGCTGTTGTTAGAGTCGCTCGTAAGCACCCTGCTGAACAAATGCCATCTTTGATTTTGATGATAAAAATGAGCTAAACACTATTTCGATAAGTTTTCATGGTCTCTGGTCGAAGTGATTCGTCCTTAAATCAGAATAATTATTCAAAGGTTGTACGGCTTCAGCCGAAGACGTTACTGTTTGTGTGATATCAGCCACTATATTCCTTTGGCTTCCTTGAGTTTGTCTTCCTACGCTACACGACAAGGTCACCTCGCGTATATGCTATGACTAATCCTATTAGCAAAACTGGACTTGCATCAATCAAAATTGGTCTTATGTCCCATTTTTGTCTGCAGGGCTACGGTATCGCCACTCCTCCGGGGTCCCCCTACAGGACTATGCTATCGCAAGCCATCCTTCGGCTACAAGAGAACGGTGACCTTCATGTGCTTAAGGTGAGTCTCTGTGCTGCTCGGCTTTCAACAACTGCTTAGTCTTCTTCCTTCAAACGGCTAAAAGGTTAAATACTCTCTTCTATGAAATGTTAGCTTAATGCGAAGATGCGCATTACGCTATTTAAATCGCAATATGATTTAACAGTGATGAGTTAACATCTCCTGCCTGTGTGAACAATATTAGCTGACTTGTTTATACGCTATTCTCGCCTCAAGGATGGATTTGTCACCTCACACAAAAGCTTGACAAGTCATCAGGTCCTCTGACTACATCTAAGCAGGGTTGAACTCTGTCTAGAATTGCAATAATAGAGAATGGACTACAGCTCCAACGTCTATGGCTGATTTGTTAATACTATCATTGGGCTGATTTAGTTGCATAGGATTAACTAGTTGAAATGCCCGCCAACTGTGTGTTTGTATCTCTTAGCGCGTTCCTACTCTATACGTACGTTTGCAAAGCCTCCGCTTCATGAAAGAGCGCAAACGCCGAATAGGTTTTAATGACAGTATCAATCGTCTGCTACTACACTGTATATTTACAGGGCATGTATACGTACACAAAAACCATATAGATCGGTTCAGGTAAGTTTGCAAGTCACACAAATGTATCGTCATGCGTTGAAATTCGGCACAACCTTGGCGCGATAGATTCATAGTAGAGCCTAGTTGGTGTTTACGGTTTGATACTGTGTGGTGCCTTTTTAAAGGTCACGGTAGGCATGCGTTTAGCGTCAACAGAAGGCAACCTGTTAGTAGATTATATAAGATTTTTAGAGTATTGCACCTTCGTTTCAAGATCAATCTGTTCTTTTGGTCGTTATTAACGTCGATAATGTTTTATGTTTTCTTCGGCCTGTGTTTTGCGTGTTGTGCTCTACCGACAAACGCTGGCTTCATCTGCCGTTGATGATCTCGATCTCGCAGGAGCGTTGGTGGAAAAAGAAGCGCATAAGCAAAAAGTGCCCGAAGGATATCATCAATAAAGGGACGTCGGCGATGACCGTGGCCTCGGTAGGAGGTGTATTCATTGTGCTCCTCGTCGGATCATGCGTCGCAATTATCTCGGCCATTGTCGAATTTGTTTGGCGAGCAAAGAAGATCGTGCCCGAAGAACGTGATCCCGTTTGCGTTGAACTCTGCAGAGAACTTAAGGTGAGTGCACGCTCGTCAGCAGAATAGCCTTAAAGTAAAGTATCATAAAATCCAATTTACGTGTTAATCATTCATTGGCTGAAGTCCGTATTCGAAGTTGTCTTCAAGATTTTGTTGACCTTTGAAAATGTCATTAAAAAATCTAGAAGTTTCTTAACCGGATTATTTTTATAGCTTCCTGTAGATATATTATTAGATCAATAGAAAAAAAATGTTAATGCGAGCGGTGTTTGTTTGTACTTTATGTATTTCGTATATTTGCCTAGTTCACGCTAACGTGCGGAAGCAAAAAACCCCTGACACGCCCTCGCTCGGATGAAAACCTCGCCATCGCTGCGACCGACAATGGCATGGGTCCTTTTATGGGTCCAATCACGGGGTTTGGCCTTCACAACAAGAACACGTTTTCCTGACATCCGGACGACGCAGGTCAACTGCAGCTCGGCCAACTCGGCCAGCTAAAAGCCAACCCGAGCAGTTTGAGTTTAAGCAAAGCAAACTTAAGCCTCAACCAGGCCTTTCATCAGGCCACGTCTATCGGCAACCTGAAGAGCGCTACAGCAGCAGGTGGGGGCCAGGCGGGTCAACCAGCCGGCCAACAACCCGGCGATGTACCGCTGTGTGATCCCACCGATCAGCTATGCGCAGATGACCTGGCCACGCACCTAAGCCCGGACACCTATGGGCCATATTACCGATATGAGGCCAGGTAGGTATCACATTAACGCTTAACTAAGACAGCTACCGATGATAGGGTGGACGAAGGTCTAAATGTTACGATATATCTAGACCTTCGTCTAATACATGGGTAACAATAGAGTACCGAGCACATACGAAGTTTTCTAAACAGGCAAAAAGTAGAGTCATCACAATTTGCAGGCCACAACTAAGAACACATTTGAACTGTTGACAAGGATTTTACATGGAAGTATAACATTCTGTGTGAATATGCGAAATATATTAACCTTTACGTTTTTGTAGAAGTATGGTTTTAATATGAATTTCAAGTTACCAACTATTTGTTGAATGAAACACAATATCTCACCATACGGATATTAAACGCACTTCTACAGAGAAGTATGATCTTTTATCTGCGTTTGTTGTATATGGTATCCTTCACACTTTCCTTTTTGTCGTAATTGAATAAGGGACGCCTTTCGCAACCCTAATATGCGTATCCGATTCCTTGCAGGATTGCTCAAGAGGACCCAATTGACGTATAAAAATGCTGTTGTGTAACTTGGCGTTGGAAGTTTTCATGTCGAGCAGACTTGCTTTCTGTGATGGAGGCGAGAGACCCAGTGATGTGCTGGGTCCTGACCAGGCCACATGTGCCGGGCAGACCGTTCAACTCAACGGCCTAATTTGGCCTTAAATATTTCTAATGGCACCATCCCATGCGCTTCCATCTCTGGCAGCTTCTAACGACCGTGCATAAGCTCAGTTCAGTCCCAGCGCAATTCTGATCAACGTCAGCCACTCAATCAATCGATCAGCCCATAAGACTGCGCGATCAGATCGACAGACTTTTTTCTGCGTCGGATCGCCTCTGCCTTCATTCTGTTTTGATTCAAGCCAGAACTTTTTCAGCTGAGTTTGGATGGGATTTTCTTCAGAGCTAGCAATGTAAGCCTGTCGACGAAGTAAGCATCACCTCTGGGAACGGAAGCGTATGGCCAAGTGCTTTTAAACAAAATGTGTAGAACACATACAAGACGTGAAAGGAAAATCACATGTAAACGTTCGTACAAATTAAACGTGTTCGGCGTGTTCTGTACGCCGCTAGGGGCCAGGTGAACTGTTTGGCCTAGACGATGGTTTGGTCTCCTCAGGTGATGGGCCTTGCGATGTGCGCCACCCCGTCGACGTTATACTATTCACGAAGCAACAACGTTTACAATGGATGAACAACTCTGATAACTCTCTATGTGATTGATTAATAACAACAAATCGGTTTCTATCAAGCAGCTCGTTTCAACAAGCTACAATGATTTGACGACAATGAAAACAACAACAACAACAACCTGACTAGACAAACAGCGACAGCAAAAACAAGATGCAGTTTCCTAGCTGTTACCGAACAGCATTAATTGAAGCCGACTAGACGAAACACTACTGATCGGCCATCTAATAATACTAAACGAAGATGATGATAATAATGGATTAAAATATCTCGGTATCAACAATTTCGGCAACCACAAATTCAAACAAATCCGAAGACTACGATAGAGACAAAAATGAATCACCCAAAATATCGATCTTCTAACCACTATTGGTAGCTTATTTCTTGATCGAAAGATATTTTTTGAATTTCTATCAAGCACATCATGACCTCAAGAACAGGCACAACTCAGTGTACTGTTTTCCTACCTACGTGCAGCAGCAGCAGCAGCAACAACAACGACAGGTTATATCAAACATACAGAAAGTGACCTCGACCAAGAACTTTTACGGCGAAAATGAAGCAAATACATCTACAACTCAAGAGTAAAAGGACATCAACAAAGTATATCGACTATTTAGGGTGCATAACAAAGTAACTAAAGCACATCGACATTTGCATTGACATTAGGAATATGCCCAGCGGGATCGTTATCATTCTGGATACGTTTGCGATACATTCTGGTTCTCTCCTTTTTATATAACTACCAACGGAGAAATAACGATAGAAACCTCTTTCAATCAACTAAATTTCAACGCGAAACTGTTTCTAACCGTTAAGTTATATTTGACAGAGCAACCATTTGCGAAAGTGAGGGAGAAATCAGTGGGCACTTTTTTAAACTTACCGAAAACGTCGTACTGAGCCACCTTGTTGGCCAAGAACGTTTGCAACAAAAGCGACACGCACACAAGCAAAGGTTGGCAAAGTGATAATATATTGATGTTACAATTGCAAGACAAAACGCTTTTCCAAACACGAACAATTTTAATCTAATTAGCAACAGATAAAACGATAATCAAAATAAACGGCACTGCACAACAGAGGGAACTAATGCTATCTACCGATACAAACAATGACAGGGACTTGACTTTCAGAACCTAACAAAGAAGTATTCTTTCCTAATAGGCGAGAGGGCGAGAACCCATCGTAAGAACAGCTCGTCGACCTAAAGTAACATACATATACGACAAAAAAACGTCCACTAGCAACCTCGTTTTGGTTCAACAACAACAGCAACAACAATAACAACAACAATGACAGCGACGACGACAACGACAACAGCGACAACCTAAGCAGACTACCATAAGGGTTCGACAAGATCGACAATAACAAAATGAAAAACATTTCTAATAACGATAACAACAAGCAAAAAGTAAACATCGAAAATGACAACAGCAGTAGACATGTACGAGACCAACATCAACCAAAACCAATAATAATAACAACAACAACAACAGCAACAGCGATAACAGGAACACACGATCACGAATGAACTTCTGGTCGCATTTCTCGAACGCCCGCCGAAGCTCAGCCGGCTCCAAACGTAGAAAAGGCCAGTAGTATACATTATATATCTATATATATATATATATATGTTCCGGTAAAATTGACCACCTCCGTAAATCCGACCCAGCTGAACTAAGGGACAAGTTGTGTGATAATAAATGCAGTGCATAAGGTTTATTGTTGGGTTTAATTAAGTGACTGAATTAATCCAATGAACAAAACGATTTTATGAAGAGCTAATTTTTTTATCCCATCATGTCGTTTGCAGACGGGTACTTCCAATCATAATTTTAAGTAAGGGTCAGCGTAAAATGTACGTACAGCAGAGAACTGCCGCCTCGTTAGCCGATTACCGACTTTATCAATATATATACGGGTGTATATCTTATCTTGAGTGGTCATTAGGCTGCTCAAAACAGCATTCTGAACAAACAAACAAATCAGCTAAAAAATGTTAATGAAAAGTCAATGAAAATTTTTTCCAATTGGTCGGCAGGTCGGTAGGAAGAGGTCAATTCGAGTTATCGGCGGCTGGCGGTGAAATGCTGAAAAGCTTTTGACGTCGCGAAACCGCGTTTTGTTACTATATTTATAGCAGTTATGATAATACAAATGATAATAATAATTATAATAATAACAATATTACTAAGAACATTCTTCGAACCAATACCTCACACATTCATTCGAAGGGAAAACAGAAAATCCGCCATTATTTGAGAAAACCTCTTCTAAGTATCTATTGCCTGCATTTTATCTGTAAAGTATTACAACATCTAATATCATCTATACACAATAAGTACGCGTACTTCGTCTTACTATCTAAGGTCTTATATGAAATGGCAAGGCCACCGTATATTTGTAGTGTTGATCTCTTCCAAACAAATTCCATGTGACCAATCCAAGCACTCGCTAAATACCAGCAGCTCAACCACTGCGATGCGAATAGCTATCCATATAACTGACCTAAAAAAAAAAAAAAAAAACCCTTATACGAATAATAAAAACTAATCCAAAATCGAGGTGTCCTGATCTCTTCGCGTTCGTTGAAGCGTTGCTCAGTTGTCAAACAGTTCCGTGCCATAACGCGGCTCCTTTATACGACAAAAGACATCAATCGTTTATCATCCACCTATCGAAGGAGCTTAACAGTCGAAGGTTTCGGTGGAGTCGAATCAGTCAAAAGATCTAATGCTACGAATATAGACGTCTACTGAATGCCTCAGCGTAGAACCTTTCAAACATGCCCCGAACACATATGTGAAGTCGTCTCTTCATTTTACATGATGGACATGTCGATAATATCGATACATATTGCCGATCGCTGCCACCTCCATTGAGGCTTCTGCCGGCGCGCGCATTTTCGCCTGCTGCTACGTCGGCAAACTGGAGCTGGTTCTTAAGAATAGGCTATTGTCGGAAACCAGAAATCAAGACGTCTATTACCGTGAATAGCTCAGCATTATCCTCTGATGCTGTGTTGACGTGCACTCAACGCTGATACCGAATTAGCAATGATAATTAATTAACAGCGAATTTTGCTTTATTTCGCTCTGTTTTTCACAGCTGGCGTTCGACCGCGGAGCGCTCGCCTGTTAAAAAACTTTTTGGAAGTTCGGGGCCAGTCGGCTCCTCGCCAGGAAGAGTATTGCGCAGTACGTTGGTTGATGCTGTTCATAAGGGGTATCTCATAGCCCGTCTGTCCAGCCGCAGGGGAAAAAGAAAATCGAGTGCTGCTGCCAAGCAGGGCTCTTCCGAGAGGTTTCGACTGGTCCCGATTGCGATTCTCAGACGTGGGCATGCGCCGCCAGAGTTACTGGGTCCGTTGTTAATATAACCTGCGATTACACCTTGTAAACATGTAACTAATAATTGGCTTTATGAACATGGAGAAATCCTAATACCGATCGCCTGTAAGTTCCGTTAGACTTCGGCTTTTCAAATGGCGAACACTTTGCTAAGTTTAGTAGTTTAACGGCATTTCGAATTGATTTATCTATCTGTTTCCGATCAAAAGAAAGAGTTTTACTGCTGCTGAGCTAAATCGTAGCTGAATTCACTCAAAAAAAGACCAACTGCTATTAAACCTTCAATGGTTGTCGTTGCTCGTCTGGTCTAGCCATCTCAGCTAGTTTATCCGCGTGCAGACTACAGCTGGAAATTCGGGCTGGAAATCCATTGTTACTTATGTTAACAATATAATATTGAAACAATATTGACTGAACATAACTGTTAACTATTGACCGTTACTAAAAAGAACCAGAATACAGAATCAGAACCAAAGTGCAATATATATCGTCCAGTTCCAACGAAATAATACAAACGATCAGTGGCAGCGAACCAGTGGTCCTGTCAAGAAGTGAGTCACAACAGACGTGAGCCGTACGATCCCCCTGATGCTGCCAAGGACGAAGTAGATCCAACATTAGTGAACCGAGCGTACGTCCATGCCGTGTGAGGGATATTTGGTATCAACACACCCCAATAAACCCAACACGCGCGCCTTTGTTTCGCACTAGAAACAAATCAAACAAGCTAACATCAACTGAAAAGTTGTAGGAGTCAGATCCGGACCAATGAGATGATCGATGATCGGGTTGATCAGTCAATCATTCACGTTTACCATCACCGATACTTCGAGGTGTTTGAAACAAGAGGGGGCAAGAGACAAGACAAACACCGCTAGCGAAATTGTCACTGGAAAGTATAATGAGTGAATAGATTATTGTGTTCGCTAACGCAGTTTTATGTAAAACCCCATTAGGGATCTGTCACAACACAATCGACAAAGGACATCGCCATTGAACTCTTTTCTATGATCCATGACCGATGATGTCTCATCATCGGCCGGATTATATTCTGTCGGTTAGTAGACTGATTGATTGACTAAAAACCCTGTTGATCCCACTTGATTTAATATAATCACTATGTCATACATACAAATACACACGCACACCTAGAAACAAATGTCATCGAGTCCAGCAGTCAAGAGCCCGCTTTTTGCTCAATGAGCCGCCAATTGTCACCATAGCAGTTCTATAATGATACGACTGACTGTGGTGGATGTCTCCGTGACTTCTTCCAACGGCCAAAAGGCACTTTTTCATATTACAACGATAAAGATGGTATATAAACAAAGGATAACATAAATAATAACAAACTGGAGAGAAAACGAAATGAATCCATGAACGAAGCAGGCACAATGATTCAATCAGTGGTCTTTGCTTGCGTACAATTGACCGCTTTTGGCAATTTATTTACCCTTGAAGAAAAACCTCAACCATATGGTGTATGATATACCGTATGATATAGAGTACAATAGGAAGGAGAATATCAACATATTGATCTGTGATCAACACCAGCAACGACAGTTGTATGGCACATGCCATGGTATCATGACGACCCACTATTAATGTATGTTTGGGATGTAAACCTCTGAGTCTTGATGCTGTCGCAACGTCTGGATCCCTATTGCAATCGAAGGACTCCTGTTCTATTGCGCCTTAGCTCGTGCAAAAAAGCATCACGAGTATGTGAGCAAACAGGGTAAATACAATTCGCAGCTTTCCATGTTTGAATAACGCTCGAACTTGAAATGCTCCGATTAGCGATCGTGCAGAGTGAATCCAGTTTTAGCCGCCGTTCGAGATAGTCCCGTTAATATACGTGGGACAAAAAGAAAGACAGACAAAGAAATAGGCAGCCAAAATAAGCCCGTGATGTAGTTGATAAACAGAACAGTCCATTCATCTATCCAGCAATAGCACCAGCGAGGTATCAACAGATTCGCTCTTCGGAGCGACACTGGATAGCTAATAAACCTTCGGGGTGTTTGTCCTCCGACAGCTGGTGCCGCTCGCTACGTGTTGCTGATTGATTTCATTCAATGCGCTACTGAATGCACCATTCATAGTATTTTATATAGAGGACATGCATACTAACAATACAATGGTGTGCTGCAGCTCAGACGGAGGACGCTGCCTATGCGCGACTCCGGATTCTCGGCTGCGAAAGCTTTCTCCGAACGCTATATCTCCCCATCGAAGCAAAGCTCTCTGGTAGTTCACCAAGCATGAACTGACTATTAAGACTGACAACCACTTAAATAAAAGTTACTAACCAGTAAAAGCACTAACTAACAAAAAAAAAAAGCAGAAAACAGTAAGCCTTCAGCGCTGTGCGAGTCAAGAGATGCTAATTAATAAGCCTCCAGCATGTTCGACTCCTCAATTCTGCATATTATATCCTGACAGTACCGGTAATGATAATATCTCCGTTGCGAAATATATGTATCGCAAATATCGTACGCTGGCTAAATAACAGCGAAAAATAAGTCTAAATAAGAGAAAGAAAAATGACCAACCTGCATCGTACATCAAACAGCCGCTAACGTCCCGCCCTGCGGACGATTCAAATGTGACCGCCAATCAATAGGGCACTTTTGTATCTAATTATAACGACCGAACCCGCGTGAATGCTAACACCACGCACCTGTTAAGTAACCAAGTTGACCCGTCTGTAAATAAGCTGTAAACTCCTGTGATATGATATTGCGAAATAAAGACCACGATTGTCATTTCGAAATAACAATAAGAGAACGTGTTTTCACTGGGGGCAGCCGCTGCTGTCGGAGCAAGCGTCTTTAGTTGCTGTGGTAGCGGGCGATGGTTCCTGCTTTGGTGGGTAAGGGTTTTCCCAGCTGCAACGAAAGCGTGGAGGTCTCGGTGGCGAAAGTAAGGGGTCGAAGGCTTGAGAAAACAGGGTTTGAAACAAACAGAGAACTATAAGAGTCGGGCTAGATGTTCTTGTTGTCATTCGCGGCAGTGTAGACTCCTACGGATGCGCCCTCTCTCTGCCATGCGTCCGATCTGAAGCTGGAGATGAGCTTTTACTTTTAGAAATACCCACCAGACGGCGCCACAAGTGTTATATGCTAAACATCGACAAGAATGACTTTTAAAATAATACTCGGGTATATATATATATATAAGACAGATATGTACGTATAGATATGCACGTACTCTAGCATGTACATGTATGAACAGTAACATAGGAAAGAAGAGAGAGACAGTGAAAGATGTGGAGGAATCAAGCTAATATAGATTCGTGTACGACACTGTTCTATAGGGTAACGAATGGCTTACAACGGAAGATCTAGTGATGTATGCATGTAATAGGGGCCACGTGTCCAAGCAGAAGTATATTAGAAAAAATTGGAAGCTCTGCATATTTGAAACCTTATGTAACTTCGAAACAAATCCAGGTATATCCAAGTGTCTAGATACCGTAATTTATAGCTATAACAGATTTTCAAACCAAACCTTCCCGACAAACTTGTAATTGAAACAGTGTTGTTGTTAAAACAAAAAGTGCAAAACTTTCACAGCTAATGTTGAGAACACGCCCTGTTACGTTAATGTTAAGGTTCTAGCTAACAAAGTAATATTTTACATGTTTGAATAGTTCCGAGAACTAGCTATTTAGATTTAACTAGAGATCGATGACAACTTTAGTATTGGGATCCACCAGAGCTTTTAAACGGTTGTGTCAACATTACTCACATGGATATTGATTACTAAAAGCAAAGCTACGCATAAGGTTTTTCAAGTGTTTCCTTAAAATGCCCATTCAAGCAGAACGGCAATCTGGGTCACACGGTTAAAAGATGAGGTTCTTGTAATGATTAGTGTGCTATGTTAGATCGATCGAATTTGTTTGCGAGAACTATTGCTGAACTCATAGGTCTCCTAGAAAACTGTGAATTCAGTTTATTTCGATTATTCATATGACATCATATTCATAAACACATAGTTTCATTAGTAGAAGAAAAAAGGATTTCGTAAGAACAAAAATATAATTAAATTTTTGAAAATATAGAACTCTCCAAATAAAGCCTAAATTTTATAGCTGCATAAGAACTAATCCACAACCTTTTCACTGCTAGATATTGTAAATTATCTAAGCATAGCTTTCGTTTGTCTAAAATAAAAAATATTTTACGTTAATAGCGATTTCCTCTGAATTAGAAAAATAATTTTCGATGAATAGCGTTATGAATTTAGTATTATTGGCTATATTAACGTAGACAATTGCCGTATCGTATGTAAAAGTGCTAACTATATAAAGTTAAAGAAAAATACACATCTATCCCCGATTAGGATCTAAGGAAATATTATATTCCCATTCAAACAAAAAAGCAGTGCTATCAATTTCGTTGTTTTCGTGTACCTTGTGACTAATTAAAGCCGTATCTCTTATTTATTCGGCGTCCTCTTCATAGGCCAAGTTTATCTTGAGGCGAAATCGGGAAATGAAATTTAGTCCACTTGTCGGTAAAATCGGTTGAGCTTGGCTTGTTCCCGGCTCTAGATACAGGCACCATGTCATAGGCAAACAAAAGTACAGACAACGTTTAGCTTTTCGTGTTCATAAAACTATTCTGAAAGCTGTCCGATTTAAGCAAAGTACGTAAAGGCCTTGTAGTAACTTGAGCAATATTTACCGTTTTCTAGGTAAGTACTTTGCAAATTGTTTGGTTTCTCTCCTCTCCAAATAGGTACAAGTTATCTTCGAAAAAATTAAACGTTGCTTTTGAGATGATCTTTGGTGATTTTCTGAGCTGCCTAGGTATAGCATTTGCTGACTTGAGAAGGCAGCTGTAAAAACTCCAAGTACCTGACGCCATAGAAAAACTCAATACGATAGGCCCGACAAACTACAGTGGCACACAGGGCAAAAGTAACGCTGAATCGTCTCAAGAATCTGCATATTTAGTTTGCGCCTAAAATTTCTGACCACGAAACAAAAAAAAACACACTTTTTCACCCTTTCAAATACGCGTAAGTTTATCTTTAAGCCGTATTGTTAACGACAATATATTTAGAAAATTGTACGTCTTCTATATGTAGCTAGACAAAATGGAACTCTATCTATCCCACAACTTCGGTGTTAAGCTGCCTTTAAGCATAATTGAAAGCTAAATAATTAAAGAGGAGACAAATTGATAGTTAGAACGAAATAGCCACGAGAATAACATTTGCAGTATCTGAGTAATAAACAAATATATTTGTCAAAGGTTGATACCGCACTAACATACAATAATAAAACTATTTGGTAGCCCTCAACCATCTCCCTCTCTTAAAATGGTCAGATGCTCCGAAATTCCGTTTGAAATTTTACGTTATGAGGTAATTTAGCGTTTAGTGAAAAAGATCATTTATTTGTCAATTAAACAGAATCCAAAGTTATATAACACATCATAGCACAATTAGTGGCGGTAATTGGACCATGTGGAACTTAAAAATTACTGAAGATTAATAATTCAAGGTGGATCAGATTGGAATACAAAAATTAATTTCTATGGCACTTGACCACTTCATGCTTGCTAGTCATTTCTTCTAAACGTATCATTCAGGAACCCTAACGCCAGCTACTGAAATTGATAGTATTAAAGGTGTTATCCCGAACAAAAACGAATATTTTGCAAAAATGAGAATAAATTGTGATATATACGAGACGGCAGCAATTGTTTTAATGATTGAAATTTTCAGTAAATGTAATGCTTGGCCCGTAATGTCGATTTTTAATCTATCTGATCATTGATATTGCGGCTGAATTCACGGCGTTTGATCTGACTTGCTTGAAAAGTAAGATGCTTTACCCCAGCAAAGAATATAAAAAAATGTATATTACCTCGTTTCTTTTTATTGTGTAGCCTATCTATATACATAAATAGGTTATCAACCTGTTCCAACAGTCGGTTTAGCTTAAGATAGCATATGTGCACATTAGAATAATGGTATCGGTGTTACCAATAACAGGTAAAGCATTTTAGATGACTTAATGGACTCACTTAATTATCTAAAGTAAATTGATATAGCTACTCATCTTAATATCTAATTCAAATAAACTTAATGGTCTACGTTAAACTTCTAGTGTTCATTTAAGTTTCCATTAAACTTCGAACATACCATAAATCGGCGCGTATCTGTCTCCCACGTACTTCGATATAGTCATATTTGAAAGTGGAGGCAGATGTAAGTCTAGTAATCCGTTTATTTAACAACATTATAATGGAAGATTTGATCAAAAGTCTATGTAAGATGATGAAACTAGATATATTGACAGTAATACATACAGTGGTATTTGTATATTGTATATGTGATAACGCAGCTTATTAAGGTCTAACTTATTTTCATTTGCGTTGCCAGCAGACAATATTAGAAGTTACCCAAACTTGGAAAGTTTGTTTGAATGTAATCGGGCAAATTATCCATCATTGGTGAATATTTATTACAGGGAAGGTAGCTTTCGTCAAGCGCATTTGACCTTTTAGTGGGACAGAAAACATTTCAAGCACCAAAAATTAGGGAATAATAACATCTATCGTTCGTGATAGTTATTATTTAGGTTATTTAAATAGATGCTACTGTATTTTTGAACAGCCAGCATATTGGTGTGTAGATTATATATATATATAAAAAGTGAGTGCTTTGAGTTTCCTCTAGTCATTGACTAGACAGCTCATTTCTGAATCCAACCGTTGGCTAAATACAGCTCAAGGATAAATGTATTTCAGGTTTGCTTATAGCATAAAACTGCACGAAGGAATTCTAAACAAAAAAAATAACCTAAGGGTTTGCCTATAGCGCCTTTGTAATATAATGATACGTTTCCAAAATTTTCTCGCATCCCTCACGGCAGCGATCTAACAAGTCGATGAAAAATATGACTGAGGCATAATATGTTTTTATATATAATGACAAAGACGGAGCCATGCTATTTCGTGTCTAAACCATTAGAAGGTTGTTAATAGCTGTTTTTTATGGCTCGAGCTAAAATTACGGATAAGTTCACTGCGCAGAGATAAACCGGGACGTCAATTCTTTCTTCACCTCTAGGTAAATTCACACCGTTTAGGTTCGTTCTGAATTTACTGTTTTGCATTATCCACCTATTAAAGAATTAAACCTAATCCAAGTTATTGTTAACATAATATTTGATATGCGATGCTCCAAGTATAAAGAAATACGTTCAAAAGCAGATCCCTATATTCGCGCACAATTTCCATGTATATGATTGCAGAGTTTACGCGATTGTCGAAATGCTTTTATATTCATGAACCTGCATGTTGAGTGGAACTTGAGCCTACTCGTAGAAATGGTCAATCGGCGTTTCAAAAGATGGAGGAGCGTCATTGCCTGCAAGATAACGTAGTAGGTTAGCGCGACATGGCTCGTTTATCGGTGATGTAAAAGACGTTAATACTGCTACTGCTGCTGTTATTGTTGTTGAGGGGCGCCGAATTTACTGAGTCTTCTAGCAGTATTGAGCGTGAGCGCCCCTCTGGCGAGGGGCGCTGGGCCGAACAGTGTTGCGCTAGCTGGTGTGCCTCCTAGCCCCTTCAGCAACTGTCATCAGCTAAATGGAGTGGGAAAACGAAGCTAATCACCTGTTGCTCCGACTGCGAGAAGCTAAGTTGGCCGAAAATATATCAGGCAGTGAGAAAGAAGACAGAACGTACACGAAAAAGACACCAGAGGGGTCATACTCGATTTTGTTAGGATTTGTTGCTAAATGACTTAGATAATATCCAGCACTTCAGGACTATTACCTTTGTATGTGCTGCGTTGTACGGTTTGTGCGGGTCTCTCTTGTTTGCGAATATAATGGTGAGTGTTTTTTTCTGTCTCTGTTCTCTGTGAAACAGTGTCTATACGATATGCGAAATGCCATCATCAGTTGAAGGCTAGCGTTGAAGGCGGAAACTACATTTGCATGAATTTCTGTGCAAAATGTGAGAGGTAGTTTAAGATGTCCTGTAGTTGCATGCAACGTTAGGCACAAATACGCAAAAAAAAAGTGAAAACTGGTTACAGGTAATAACACGTTAGAACTACTCCATTAATAAACACAATGGCAATACACGATTATATGACTACCTCTGGGTCCGTTAGTTGAGTAAAACTGAGTGAGATTGCTAAAACACTCAAGCCCGTCGAGTATTGAAATAATCCTTGAAACTCAGTACCCCCCAACGTATTTGTAAGCTCCAGGTATGATTCTAACGTGAGGGTGGGGACCTTAAGGCCGCTATCCTGCTCCTCTAAAATACCACCCGAACTATATACGGTAAATATGAAGCTGTATTGGTTCATTTCGTTTGGGTGCCACGATCGAAAACGTAGACTTCCACGGTTCTGGACAAGTCATTTGAGTTTCGAGTCCAAACTTTCTGAACCTAGGTTTAATATTGCTGTTTTTATTCCTAGCTAGGTCAGGGATGATATTGTACTTATCATTGCTCTCACTTCTTCCAATAGCATATTGCGGACCAGAAAATGTTTGGCCAAAATACACCTTATCAATAGTCGGGCGTTTTCCGGACACAGCTATTTCCACTTGACATTAAACATTAACCGTTTTCCTGTTGCGGCACAGATCTGAAGTAACAAGGAGTGGTTTTGCACGGAAATCATCCCCTCCAAAGCTGCGGTACAGATCTGAAGTAACAAGGAGTGGTTTTGCACGGAAATCATCCCCTCCAAAGCTGATAAGGCAGGCTGCTAGAGCCGAACATTTAAAGGAAAATATCATTGGCTTGACATTGTCTACATTTTAAAGGATATATTAATCACTTGCTTGATTCGCTGGAAAAAAAAAGGTGTATATTACACACAAGCGTAATTTTTATTCACGTTTTTTTTTTCAAATGCAGCCAATTACAAGGTTGTTTGTTATTTAAACTGCCAAAATAATTTCAAGCATGACCTTCTAGTCTTCTATGAATCTTTTGCTCGACTGATACAGGATTGGGTTTCCTTACTATTTACACATCTATCGTCACTATCTAGAACCCTCGTTCAGACGCTTGGGCTGATCGTAGCGAGGTTTAGGTGATCTGATGTTTAACGAATGCAGCTGAACTTACTATTGCTGTTAATAACGTTATTCCTATCTGACAAGTACCCACCACACGCTCGACCTCGCATAGAACAAACTCATTATGGTTTGCATCTGGCGAGGTAATGACCTGGATAGCCGTGTTCTATTCATTTGTACGCACCAAGCGGGCCTCAACCTGGTTGACAATAGGCATCAGTCGTTAACGTCACGAGGAGACGTTGGGCTGCCGGAAGGTGGGTCTTATATGAGAAGTCAGTGTAATGGTATATTAAACCAGATTTGGACGTAGAATTATGATGTGCGAAGGTAAGACTCATAGCGCGATAGTTATATGGCAGACCGATTTAAGTATAGTAGATGAACTTGTCTAAGTAGTTTGCGTTTATCATACCAAATAAGGTCGATTTGCTGCCGTAAGCCAGCAGCTGATTGCAAAAACTGAATTCATTTATCGGTATCTAGTTGCGATAAACTACTACTAATAGTCGTCTGAATTGTGTTCCGTACGAGAAAGATCTGTGATGTTTGTCGAGCGTATCGTGTCCAACACGAGACTAATGCTTAGTAAAAGATAATAATTATACAAGGCGATTTCTGAGTACGCACTCGGCAGGGCAATGACAGCTTTGTCAGGTAGTGTTTTTTTTTTTTTTTTTTTTTTTAATATAATAATAGTTTTAAGCAGCTAACTTGGGTAAGACGTCCGTTGATGTCAAAAGAATGTTACGTAGTAGTCTTCGAAATCGCTTACTCGATCCGCCTTCTAATCAGAGCCTCCCCGACCCTTTTATCACTCCGTTCAGTCTTTTTAGGTCTGATCAAATCTGATCTGTTCTCATTAAATTACATCTCCTAGCATCCAGAGTGACGAATATCACGACAAGCTTATCATGCTGGGCAAATCCAGCAAGAATATAGTATTTCAGGTATGAAATAAAAAAATCTGAAAATGCGAGTAGTTCTAAGTGCTACTGTAGTCAATTAGTGGACTTTGTCTTTCATTAGAGATGTGTCCATGAAGCCATCAGGTCTGCCAACAACATGAGATAAACGGTCCGTGTAAACAAGGCGTAGTCCAAATGCCAGGAAAAGTGAGGCAGGCAAAAAACAGGGCAGTACAATATATCTCGAAGAGATGCGAGCTCTTTGAAACTGGAGCAGTGATTAAAAATAGATAAATTCATCTTGTTTTTCTGCAGGGACTTGAGAAATAGACAGTATTATTTTGAGAAAACTTTGATAGCTTGCTCGAATATGGTTCTATATAATGGAAATAATTCTCCAAGTGCCTCAAGATGACCATTCGACTCGCTGTCAATATTTCTGATACGCGATAATTGTGATCTACTCCGATCAGGCTGCATTAGGCGACCGGCAATGGAAAGTGAAGTCTTTTTTCCGTCAACATCGGTATTCACAGACTTGAAAATATCACTGAGTCATAGCTGCAGATCGGAACTGGGATTAAATATTTTTGAAACCGATGCCGTATCTACCTTTTTACTGCCTGAGCAAATTTAATTAAGCGATTTTCATAATCAAAAGATCGTGTCTTAAGATCTATGGAACCCTGTACGATATCTAGTTGGCAAACGTAGGTTTATGTCCGCAAGCGTAGGGTAATTATGCCTATTATTTGATGTAAAATATGCGCTAGGGGATAACGTATATTAACACACGACACAAAATGCTCCATTATAACGGAAAGTTATTATGTGATAGCTAGCGTTTAGTCTCCAGTCCCCTACTGTGTTAGTTGTACCTTGATCCGTGTTCTATTTAGAAACTACGCGCTGATTATTTGAAGAAGAACATGAATAGCGATTTTGCCCCTGGTTAGCTCAGAAAGTATCCAAATTTCTCTGCCACGGTTCCTCTGAAGCATTATATTCCAAGTTATAAGTACTTAGCTCAATGAGTCCTGTCCTGCAAGATCTAGGCTATATTTTTGCGAATAACTTTAAATAAGCTTAATCCAATATTACTAGCTTCTATTGTAATAAAGAAAAATGTTTCGAAACATTTATGGATTTAATATAGATGATATGGGAAATGTTGAGGTCGACGAGTTCTTAAACGATAATTAAGCGTCTTTTGAGTTAATATTGCTTTTTAT